>NW_017671260.1:148487-237020 GCF_001879085.1 Nicotiana attenuata | reverse complement strand
TATATATATATATATATATATATATATATATATATATATATATATATATATATATATATATATATATATAAGTGCTCTACCGTAGTAGGCTCGCTCATAGGCGCTCGGCCATACTAGGATCTGTATCTCGACCAACGGGGATCGCTCATAGGCGCTCAGATACAGTAGGATCGGTATATAACTTACTATCTGATCAGAGGTTGCCCAATAGGGGCCTGCCCATCGATTATAGTTCAATGGTAATGAAAATACTGTAATACTGTATATATAGACTCTCTGCTCTCTTGATTGGAGTAAGACAATACTCAATTGACTATGAAGTCCCGATAAGGAGAATATTTTAACTTGCGAGACTATCAAAATATACATAAATTACAGGATATGAATTTTTCTTTATGCCTCATTATCAAACTTGTGTAATGACGAGATCATGCAAAAATGAAGGAAGGGTTTAGCCTTAACATACCTGTTTCTTGAATTATTTGAACGAATCTACTTCTGCGAAATATGAACGAAATTACACTTGGATTTCCTTGAACTTGCTTTCTGCTTCTAAAGTTTGTGAACTAAAGAATGAATTTTAAGCTAAAACTTGTTTCCAACGTTTTTTGAAGTTTGGTTGAAGCTTCTGTTTCAAATTTGAACGAAATTTGGCTTGGAATGAAGGCTTCTAACGTTTGAAGTCTTGCTTTTGTTTCTTGCTTTAGAACTTAAATGTTCTTGGTTGATTTTTTAAGTCTCACTTGAAATCTTGGCAAGAATTTGGACGAAAATTTCTTCTGTTTCCAAGATTTTGATCTCAAGCCAAGAATTGAATTAAAGCTTAGGGGCAGATTGTTTAATTGGATAAGACTTTACAAGTCTTACTAAGACTTTAAGTCATGTTTGGTTAGGTTATTAGGTAGACACCTATACTTAGGATTAGTGAGTCATTCTTTCTTATTAGTTAACTGGGTAATGTTCTGTTATACGATAATTAATCAATTGCCCGCATAATTTAAAAATTACTATAAATTACTTAAAATTCTATTTATTTTTAAAATACTTCATATATACTTTGTATATTATACTACCGTGGTCATATGGTACCTTGCATGGTACTAGTTCATAATTAGCGGGTATTATTGCTCGACCCGTATTTTATTCCAAATTGGCCTCTTTCAACGAAACTCGTTTTCTTTAATTCGTGTACCCCTTTATCCTTCATGAATTTATTCATCACTTACAATCCTTATAATCTCCAAATAATCTTTTACTTGGACTGATGTCAATTATCTTACAACAAATTCAACGCACAATACTACAGGGTGCAACATCGTCGTAACTTAATACTGCGAAGCGTGAAATCACCGTAATGTAATACTGCAGGACGTAACATCATCGTAATATATTATTGCGGGACGTAATATCGACGTAATATTGCGGGGCGTAACAGTCGGATGAGTGTGAGGCGAGCTTTCAGAAGCTCAAGACAGCTTTGACTACGGCACCGGTGTTGGTATTGCCCACGGGTTCAGGGTCATGTACAGTATAATGTGACGCATCTCGTATTGGACTTGGTGCGGTATTGATGCAGGGTGGCAAGGTTATTGCGTATGCTTTACGGCAGTTGAAGATTCACGAGAAAAATTATCCAGTTCATGATTAGGAGCTAGAAGCCATTGTTCACGCGCTGAAGATTTTAGAGGCATTATCTATATGGCGTGTCATGTGAGGTGTTCACGGATCACAAGAGTTTGCAATACCTTTTCAAGCAGAAGGAGCTAAATTTGAGGCCGAGGAGGTGGTTGGAGCTATTGAAAGACTTTGATAACACCATCTTGTATCATCTCGGGAAGGCCAATGTGGTGGCCAATTCTTTAAGTAGGAAGTTAGCTATTATGGGCAGCCTTGCGTAAATTCCAGTCGGTGAGAGACTGCTTGCATTAGATGTTTAGGCTTTGGCCAATCAATTCGTGAGGTTGGATGTTTCTGAGCCCAGTCGTGTTCTAGCTTGTACAGTCACTCGGTCATCTTTGTTTGAGCGTATTAGGGAGCGACACTATGATGATCCTCATTTTCTTGTCCTTAGGGACACGGTTCGGCACAGAGATGCCAAGCAGGTTACAGTTGGAGATGATGGGGTTCTGAGGATACAAGGTCGTATTTGTGTACCTAATGTGGATGGACTTCGGGAGTTGATTCTGGAGGAGGCCCACAGTTCCCGGTATTCTATTCATCCGGACACCGCTAAGATGTATCAGGACTTGCTCAGTGTTTGAATGGTCAGCAAGTAAAGTACGAACATCAGAGACCTGGTGGTTTGCTTTAAAAGATTGAGATTCCTGAGTGGAAGTGGGAGCGTATCACTATGGACTTCGTTGTTGGACTCCCACGGACTCAGAGGAAGTTCGACGCGGTGTGGGTTATGTGGATAGGCTGACTAAGTCAGCGCATTTCATTCCTGTGGCAGTCTCCTATTCTTCGGAGTGGTTAACAGAGATCTATATCCGTGAGATCGTTTGCGTTCATGGTGTGCCCGTGTCTATCATTTCCGATCGAGGAACGCAGATTACTTCGTATTTTTGGAGGGCAGTTCAGCGTGAGTTTGGTACGCGGGTCGAGTTGAGCACAACATTTCATCCTCAGACGGACGGACGGTCCGAGCGTAATATTCAAATTTTGAAGGATATGCTCCATGCCTGTGTTATTCACTTCTGAGGTTCTTGGGATCAGTTCTTACCGTTAGCGGAGTTTGCCTACAACAGTTACCAGTCAAGCATCCAAATGGCTCCCTATGAGGCATTATATGGTAGGTGGTGTCGGTCGCCGGTTGGGTGGTTTGAGTTGGGAGAGGATCGGTTATTGGGTACAGATTTAGTGCAGGATATCTTGGATAAGGTTAAGATCATTCAGGATAGGCTTCGTACAGCGCAGTCCAGGCAAGAGTTATGCTGACCGTAAGGTTCGAGATGTGGCATTGATGGTCGGAGAGCAAGTGTTGCTTCAGGTGTCGCCCATGAAGGGCGTGATGAGATTTGGAAAGAAGAGCAAGTTAAGCCCTAGGTTCATCGGGCCTTTTGAGATTCTTGATCGAGTGGGAGAGGTGGCTTACGGAATTGCGTTGCCGTCTGACTTATCAGCTATGCATCCAGTGTTTCATGTGTCCGTGCTTCGGAAGTATCACGACGATCCATCCCACGTATTAGATTTCAGCACTGTCCAGTTGGACAAGGATTTGACCTATGAGGAGGAGCCGATAGCTATTCTAGACAAGTAGGTTCGTCATTTTATATCGAATAGTTATCCTTCGGTTTGTGTGCAGTGGAGGGGTCAGCCTGTCGAGGCACCTACCTGGGAGTCCAAGTCCGATATGAGGAGTATGTATCCCCATCTTTTCACTAGCTCTATGTCCGTTCGAGGACGAACGGTTGTTTTAGAGGTGGAGAATGTGATGACCCAAAAGGTCATCTCATGTTTTAGAACCCAATTCGGGGTTCTGAGGCCTTCAAAACCTCCTTTTCTTCCTCCTCGATTTGCGTGCGCAGTCCGGGCATTTTTCCAGATAGCCTTTATGTGAAAATTTGAGAAAAATATTAAGTTTTGCCTTTAAAAGTGATTTTAGTTGACTTCGGTCAACATTCTGAGTAAACGGACCCAGACCCGTGACTTACGGTCCCAGAGGGTCCGTTGAAAAATATGAGACTTGGGCGTATGCCCAGAATTGAATTTCGAGGTCCCTAGCCCGTGAAATGAATTTTTGACGAAAATTGTTAAACTGGAAATATGATGGTTTTTGGAAATTGAATAATGTTTGAACGTGTTGGTATCAGGCTTGTATTTTGGTTCCGGAGCCTGGTACATGTTCGTTATGATATTTACACCCTATCTGTGCAGTTTGGTGAGAAACGGGACTGATTTGACGTGATTCGGACCATTGGTTGAGAAAATAGAACTTTTGAACTATCTTGAAAATTTCATGCAATTTGGTGCTAAATTCATAGTTCTAGGTGTTATTTCGGCGATTTTATCGCATGAGCAAGTTCGTATGATGTTTTAAGACTTGTGTGCATGTTTGGTTTGGAGCCGAGTGCTCGGGTGAGTTTTGGATTGCTGGTATAACTGAACCTGTTGTAGGCCTCCGATCTCGTAATTGCGAGGTCAGGCATCGCAAATTCGAACCCAAAAGGTTTCGCTTTTGCGAGGCTTTTATCGCAATTGCGATCATAAGCTGGGCCAGGCAGTCTTCGCAATTGCGAAGACTGCTTTGCATATGCGAAGTAAATTTGGGTAGGGCAGTTATCGAAAATGCTATCGTTTTATCGCAGATGCGGCGGTACCTATTCGCAATTGCGAACATACCTTCACAATTGCGAAGGCAGCAGAAGTGTGGAGAACTTCGCATTTGCGATGGTTCTTCGCATTTGCGAAGCTCAGGTCGCAAGTGCGACATCTGCAGCTGTTCAAAACATAAGTTAGACGGGATTTTCTCTCATTCTTCACATTTTTCAAAACCTAATCTTCAAGTGGCGATTTTCCTAGGGCAAGTTCATCCCCAACTCATAGGTAAATGATTCTTAACTTATTTCTTTCAATCTATTTCATCTTTTCACAAGATTTCATCATAGAATCTAGGGTTTTTCATAGTGCAATTGGGTGTTTTTGGGTAGAACTTAGGAATTTCAAAATTTGGGGATTCAGACCGCAAATTGAATCGGATTCCAAAACCAATTGTATATTCGGGCTCGGGGGTGAATGTGTAATCGGGTTTTGGTCCGAATTTCGAGTTTTGACCAAGCGGGCCTGGGATCGACTTTTGACTTTTTGGGAAAAATATTGGGAAATCGATAATTATGCATTGGAATTGGTCTCTTTAGCGTTAATTGATGTTATTAAGTTAATTATGATTAGATACGAGTGGATTGGAAGTGGAAACTAAGGGAAAAGCGGTATTTGAAGCTTGAGTTTGGCCGTGGAATCGAGGTAAGTGTTGTGACTAACCTTAGGTTGAGGGATTAGGTGTTGTTGCCCTATTTGATACGTGTTTAGTTGATTGAGTATGACATATAGGTGAGGTGACGTGTACCTATACGTTGTTTTCGGGTCATAGCATGCGAGTGAGTCTTATACTTGTGACTGTTGTATTCCTTTATACGTACTATTCATGCTTTAACTGGTCAAATCTTCATGATAAGCAAGTTTTATTATGTCTTTCCCTGTTTTGGATATTGGTTGAGTATTGGCTCAAGATGAGATTTATATTGTGAAGTTAAATGATGAAACGAGGTTGTTTATTTATGATTCTCTTGCCGGGTTGTTATTGTTTCTGTTGTTTGGGTGAGGAAGAGTGTAAAGCACGAAGGGTGATGCTGTGCAATATTTTGTGAGTGATTGACAAAGCACGAAGGGTGATGCCGTGGCGTATTCTGATATTGATAATGCACGAATGCTGATGTCGTGCCATGTTATGAGAGAGCTAATGCACGAAGGGTGATGCCGTGTCGTTTCTGTTGTTTCTTAGGGTGAGGATGAGAGTAAAAGCACGAAGGGTGATGTCGTGCCCATGTTTGTTATGTTATTATTTCCGTTGGTTCAAGCATGACAATTACGGAGTTTCGGTACTGTATTATTTTCAGAATTTGGTATTCCCTTCAGCATGTTCCCCCTTCCTGTTATTACCTGTTAAATTTCTGTTATTGTTATTTCTTCGTATATAATTTATCTGTACAGGTTCATGTTATTTGTCGTGTCCTAGCCTCGTCACTACTTCGCCGAGGTTAGGCTCGGCACTTACCAGTGCATGGGGTCGGTTGTACTGATACTGCATTCTGTACTTTCTTTGCAAATTTCGGTGTCGCACCTCATGATTAGAGTTGGGTTACTGCCTTCAGTTCATCAGGAGACCTAAGGTAGATCTGCTGGCATTCGCAGACCCTGGAGTCCCCTTCCATCTATCTTAGCTTTATTCCTGTTTTCTTTCATTCTGAGAACAGATGTATTTCCTTTAAACAAGTATTTGTAGAAATTCTTAGACATTTGTGGATTGTGACTCCTGATCTTTTGGGTAGTCGTGTGTTAGTGTTTTAAATTGTTATGAAATTTCCGCACTTCTTAGTTGTTTAGCTTTAAATTATTATTAATTACTGTTTTGGTTAGTGATTAGCGTATCAGAATCGTATTTGTTGGCTTGCCTAGCATTGTAAGAGTTAGGCGCCATCACGATCCCGACGGCGGGAAATCCGGGTCGTGACAACTAATTCGTTTACATCCTTCATCAATTTCATAAACTCGTCTCAATCTTTGATATATTTTTGAACGCTGTTCTACAAGTGACAGTGTTGGTAAACCAAAATATTTTTTCTGTCATGTTGACTGGAGATCCCTTCATTGAACGAATTGATGAAATCGGGCTTGAAAGATCATCCTGTCGAATTTCTCAAAATGACTTGACCATCTTCGTACTAGGAAGTTCTACAAAGCAAATTTTACACATTTGTCTCTAGTAGTCACCATATTGGCTAAATGCAATGTCTTTATTGGTGTAAAATATAATGTTTGAGGATGTAAGTTGTGCCCTATTAGAAAAGGCGGGATCGTTAGTATTTAGAACTTGTTTCGCAATACTAGGTGATAATATGACTACAGTAGGAACTTTCCCAAGTTGCAAGTACATAAGAGGTGTAACGATCCGCCTGGTCTTTTTGATTGTTGTAGCTTCGTTCCCCCATTTACTGATCATTTATGCTTAATAGTTGATATGTGACTTGTTGGGGCAGTTGGTTCAGTTTCGGGGATGTGTTGGAATGAGTTGAGACACTTAGTCTCAAGGTTGGGAGCTTTAGTTGAAAAAGTTGATCGGATGTTGATTTTATGTGTAAAAGACTCTGAAATGGAGTTTTGATGGTCCCGTTAGCTCCGTTGGATGATTTAGGATGTAGGAGTGTGTCCGGATAGTGAGTTGGAGATCCGTAGTTGAATTGGGCTTGAAATGGTGAAAGTTGGAAATTTAAAAGTTTGACCGAGAGTTGACTTTGTGGTTATGGGCTCGGACTGGGGTTCCGGGAGTTGGAGTAGGTCTGTTGTGCCATTTGTGACTTCTATGTAAAACTTTAGGTTAGCTGGACGTGAGTTGATAGATTTCGGCATCGATTGAAGAAGTTAGAAGTTCAAAGGTTCATTAGGCTTCAATCGATGCGCGATTCATCATTTTAGCGTCGTTTGATGTGTTTTGAAGGCTCGACTAAGTCTGTATTGTATTTTAAGACTTATTAGTGTGTTTGGTTGAGTTCCTGGGGCCTCGAGTGGATTTCGAATGGTTAACGGGTCAAATTTTGGACTTGGAGATATACTAGAATTTTCTGGTGCATTGATCTGGTTTCTTATACGTGATTGTGTTGGAAGTTCCATGACCGCGCTAGGGTTAATTGGGTAGTGGAGGTCTTTGTTCTATGCATTCTCGAGATAGGGACTGCGATCGCGTAGTTGTGGGACGCAGTGAATCGCGAACGCGTGGCCAAGGTCGCGTTCGCGTAGAGTATTGGAGGCAGCAGCTGAGGTCACGCGTTGGTTCTTCGCGATCGCGTGAAGAGGACCGCGATCGTGTAGGTTGAGAAATCAGTTCTTCGCGTTCGCGTGGGGATTGACGCGTTTGCGTAGGGTTAAATTTCTGGGCAGTGGAGTTGTGCTTCGCGATCGCGAGGCAATTTCTGCGTTCGTGATTAAGCATATGTGAGCAGAGTTAAATATTTTAAAAACGAGGCTTTAAGTTTATTTCAAAAATTTGATTTTGGGAGCTCGGTTGGAGGCGATTCTTGGAGAGATTTGTAAGGGAGTGATTGGGGTAAGTGATTCTTACTTAGTTTTGGTTAATTTCCATAATTACATCTTTGATTTTATCACTTAATTAGTGATTTGGGATGAAAAAAATTGGGGAAATGGAGGAAAGTCCTTACGCCAAATTTTGGGGATTTGAGCGAGATTTTCGTATCAGATTTACGTAATTTTGGTATGGTTGGTCTCGTGGTTGAATGAGTGTCCTGATTTTATAACTTTCATCAGATTCTAAGACGTGGGCCCGGGGGTTAACTGTTGAGTTGGCTTTTTGACTTTTGATTAAGAACTTAGCATTTTTATATGGAATTGATTGCTATAGCTTGAGTTGATCATATCAAATTATTTGTGGCTAGATCCGAGGCATTCGAAGGCCGTTTCGCGAGGCAAGGTCTTGTTTGAGTAGAGTTTTGCATAGTTTGAGGTAAGTAACGCTTCTAAACTTGGTTCTGAGGGTATGAAACCCCGAATTACGTGTTATATGGTAGGTGTTGAGGTGACGCACATGCTAGGTAACAGGCGTGTAGGCGTGCACCATAAGAATTGTGGCTTGGCCCATTCCATGGAACTGTATAGTTGACTGATCTTGTTGATACCCGTATGTTCACAATGTGTTAGAGAAATTGAGCTGCCAGTCATGTTAGAAATCATGCTTAGGCTACGTGTTGGGTATTGTTGGAACCCACAGAGATCGTGTTACATGTTGAATTATTTGCTTAGTTCGCCGTTTTGTACTCAGTTACAGCTATTACTTGCATATTATATCTCTGTTTATGTTGTCCTTTATTGATACATTATATCATCATTGTTCGGGTTGATTATCATGATTCTTGTGAGCCCGAGAGACTGGAGAGATTAATGACTGAATGAGGCTGAGGGTCTATTGTGTGTGATATTTATCGGATCGGGCTGCACGTCGCAACAGGCTTATTGATTCTTGCCAGGATTTGGCTTATTATAGCGCTTGGGCTGGATTTGCCCCTCCGGAGTCTGCACATCCGCAGTGGGCGCAATTGCTAGTGGTTATTTGTATTTGGGTTGGATCTGCCCTGTTCTATGTTGAGTTTTATTGCAAAACCTGAAAGCACGTTTAAATTCTTGTACTATTACCAATAGATTATGAATTTCTGAGATATCACTATCACATTTTCCGTAAATTTCCGTTCTTTTAATGCTATATGTAGGTTGTAATACTCGAACTCGTCAGTACTTTCAGTCCAAATGTTTGATTTGTTACTTATTGAGTTGGTTGTACTCACGCTACACCTTGCACTTTGTGTGCAGATCTAGGTGTTTCCGATCATGGCAGTTGCTGATTTTCAGAGCTCAGTCATACGGAGATTATCGAGGTAGCGGCCCTGGCGTCCGCAGATATTGACTCTCCTCCCCTATCTCTCAGTCTTATTTGTTGACTTTCAGTTTTTCTTAGATAGTATTTCAGACTTGTGTTGTATGGATGCTCATGTACTCAGTGACACCCTAATTTTGGAAAACTTGTGTATTGAGATTGGTAGTTTTCTTCCGTTTATGAGATTTCTTACTTATTTAGAACCTATTATAGCATATTCAAAATTCGATAGTGTTGGAAGTGTCTGAGTTGTCGGCTTGCTTCGTGACATGATAGGCATCATCACGATAGGTTGAGTTTTGGGTTGTGACAAGAGGTCCATATTTTTGTGCTAAACATCTAAGAGTGTGATGTGGAACTTCTCTTCCAATCAAGTGATGTGAACTTCCGATAATGGGAAGTTTCCATGGACCTGGTGGCAACTTTTGTTTTTTTATCGATTCCATTGTCTAACTAGAATAAGGAGGGAGGACCAAATTAAACAAGCCATAACCCTCCTGATTTTATAATGGCTCAATACTCAAAATGTCTTCTACATAGTGCTGTATATGTGGGCAAGGAACCACATGGCTATATATTTTAAATTGAGTTTAACTAATAATCACCAACGGTGTAAAGAACTTTTACAGTAATATGCAACAAGATGTGTGATGAAATTGGACATGCAAAAAACCTATGACTCACTTGAGTGGGTATTTCTGGAGCAAGTTATGGTAGGTTTGGGTTTCCCTGTTCTATTTGTAAAGTGGATTATGGGTTGTGTTACCACTATAACATATTCCATTTTACTTAACGGAAGACCTACGCAACCATTTGTGGCAAGGAGAGGACTAAGGCAAGGGGACCCTCTATCCGCCTTCCTGTTTGTAGTAGCAATGGAGTTTCTGACAAGAAAATTGAAGACCCCGAGGTTGATACCAGACTTTAACTACCATCCCAGATGTGAGAAATTGCAAATTGTATAGCTAGGTTTTGCTGACGACCTACTTTTGTTTTGCAGGGGTGATATAAGATCTGTGCATTTATTATATGAATGTTTTCTCCAGTTCTCCCAATGCTCAGGACTTGTAGCGAATAACACAAAAGTTCAATCTTCTTTGGAGGAGTACCTGAGGATATACAACAAGTTAATCTGAACATATTGGGGATTTCTAAAGGTGCACTACCAGTAAAGTACTTAGGTGCACCACTAAGTTCCAAAAGACTATCTGTCTCACAATGCCAACCTTTTGTGGACAGATTAGTGGGAGAAGTCACAACATGGACAGCAAAGTTCTTGTCCTATGCAGGGAGACTTCTGCTTATTAAAAGTATCCTGTTCTCAATGCAAACCTTCTGGTGCCAGACATTTATTACGCCTAAAACAATACTTAATGTGATTGAATCTATATGCAGAAGCCATCTTCGGACGGGAGACAATAAGATGACAAATAAGGCATCAGTATCATGGGATAATGTGTGTTACTAAGTCAGCAGGAGGGTTCAATGTCATTGATATATGCCTATGAAATAAAGCTGCAATATGCAAGCATTTCTGGAACCTGTGCCAAAAGAAGGATAGACTTTGGATACAATGGGTTCATAGCTACTATGTGAAGGGTAAACATATTTGGGGGTGTGACCCTCCCCAAGCGTCCTGGATGGTTAAAAAGGTGATGTAGGCAAAGGATACCTTGGAGAAAGCAGGATACCTATATGAAGACATCTTGAAGACTAGTCACCTCTCAATCAAGAAGATATACAACAAACTTAGAGGAGATTATCCAAAGGTGAGTTGGAGGAGACTAATATGCAACAATTCAGGATATCCGAAATGGATATTCACACTACAATTGGCAGCACTGGGGAGGCTGTGTACTAGAGATAGATTAGTAAAGTGGGGTGTGATGACTGAGCTAATTTGTCCTCTGTGTGACAATGACGACGAATCCAGTGAGCAGCTATTTTTTAAGTGCAATTTCTCTGCTACCCTATGGGAAAAAATGCTCACATGGATGGAAATAAACAGAGGGCCAATGGGATGGAATCAAGAACTGGCATGGACAGTTATGAATGCAAATGGAAAGGATACTAAAGCTGGAATCTACAGATTAACAATGACAGGATGTGTGTACTACTTATAGAAAGAGCGGAACTTAAGAATCTTCCGAAAGAAGTCGAAAAGTATTGAAGTTCTAAGCAGATTAATAACACAAGATGTTCATTGCAGGGGACAGTGGGATCGAAAACTTGCGGGGCAATTGAGAAGGATGAATTTCTTTCCTTAGTTAAATTCGGTCTATTTTTGTAACTAAGGGGATAGGGAGGAAGAGAAGATGAATGTAAAAAGTTGGGGATGTTCAACTTTTTGGTTTTTGTTTTGCTTGTACGTATATTTTCTCTTGGTAAATAAAATTACTTAATTACCAAAAAAAACCTTTTACAATAGTAAATTAAAATTACATGCTGTAACATTTAATGTTGCCTTATTTCTAGAGTATTAATAATACATTGTCAGTGTAAAAAGATTTATCATCAGGTCACTTAATAAAGGCAACTGCTAGTGCTTCTCTATACATTTGGTAATATTGAGAAAATGGAAAGCAATCTTCTAATAGGTAAAAATACACTGATAGTGTAAGAAATTTTTACAATGTTCATGCATATAGCTTAAAGTATATTTTTAAGATTACAAATTCCACATTATAAAGCTATCTCCATTGATATTGAAGACCTTTTATAGAAGGTTTTCAATTTTATACTTGAGTTAAATTCTATACACACAAACGCCATACTATTCTTTTTCTCTTGTTTCTTCGGTTAATCTTTCCACATAGTATTTGATGTGGGTAGCTGGGAATGTGGCGACTACTTCTTTACTTCTCTTTCGATGAACTTTTTACCGTTTGCTCACTGGAAAAATGTTGGACTATAGATAGATTTTGGTGCTTCTTTTTGACAGATTTTAATACTCATATTAGACATTGGTAGATCTTAGGGAAACAAGTATGTGTTGGCATAGTTCTGAGAATGTGGAAGACGACTGTATGTAACCTTTTATTTTTTTTAATTAATCCATCCAGTCGGAGTACAATTCCCGATATGCTGGGGGGTTAGTCTTTGACCCTACTATATACAACCTTGTCGAGAAGATGAATACTTAAAATTGGCCGAGGAGTTGGGAAGGCATGACAAACACAGAGCCTGTTTGGATTTACTTATTTTTAGTGCTTTTAAGCCAAAATTGCTTTTAAGTCATTTTGTAGTGTTTGGATAAAAGAAAAAAGTATTTTTTAGCACTTATTTTTAAGTTAAAGTGACAAAAATAAACCAAAAGCCAAAAGCTAAAATTCTTAATTTATGGCTAAAAATAAACCAGCCCATCCAAACGGGCTCACAAAGGGAGTGAATGATTACTAATTCATACAGTGGCAATTTTCAAGGTTGAGAATAATGACAAGGCAGAAAAGTATGGACCAGAGTAGAAACTAAAGTCGTGATTTTAACTAGACTCGTTATTTTTCACTTGAATAATTATTGATAAATTTGTAAAAAAAAAAAAATAGAAATATATACTACATATAACTTACACTAATTTTGAATCCTGAACTTGAGTCTTAATGAAATAATGTGACCTGAGAGTACTTTACTCAAATAACGCTACTGTTTATAATAGAGGAATTTTTATAAAATACTATAGTTTATAGCCTAATTATCAACAACTATAGTTTGCATAATTACTTTTCATAGTTATTGTTCAATAGTTACCAGCTCGTATCACTTGTATTCATTCGCTTCAAATAACTGTATCAACGCATACAATGCACTAAAATACAGTGATACATACAGTTATTGTATCACTGTATGTGACTATATATTATACACATTATATTTACCATTAGAATTTTGCTATTAAATACAAAGAGTAGATACAAACTATAATTATTTTGAAATTTATTTATGTACAGTAAATACATTATATATAAGTTAATTATACTACGTAATTTTTTCTTTATGATACAAGCTTCACTGCATGTGTTCCAAAAAAACAATGACGGAAAATTTGAATTTTGAATCTTAATAAAAACATGCAGCCTGATATGTAGTGAGAGTCTAACTATAACTCAAACTGAGGATAGTATTTATATACACGTCTCAGTATATTGACTGAGATTTCAAAATTTTGAGTAGTAGGACCCGTTTGGCCATAGATTTTGTCAAAATATATTTGGTTTTTTTGGCAAATACATGTGTCACGACTCCAAAACCTAACACGTCGTGATGGTGCCTATCATGGTACTAGGCAAGCCGACATTTTCAAAACACTTCGATATTTCATAAAAGATAAATCAAAAGCCTTGCATAAAAGAGTGTCATAAAAACAGGAGTTAAACTCAAAATATAATGCGGAAAGATAGCCCCAAACATCGGGGTGTCACCAAGTCATGAGCAACTAGACCTCCAGTCTAAGAAAAACACAGTGTTTACAATAGTCTGAGTCTAAACGTCAATACAGAAAAGCAAATAGCAAGGAGGGAGAACAAGGTCTGCAAACGCCGGCAGCTACCTCGTAAATCTCCGATAATCGACCACGCACGAGCTCACTGACCTCCATGACCGGTCATACCTGGATCTCTACACAAGGTGCAGGGAGTAACGTGAGTACTTCCAACTCAGTAAGTAACAAAAACAAATAAGGAACTGAGAAGCGGTGACGAGCTATACAAATACAGTTCATTTAAGTAAAGAATAGACATGCTATCAAATCCGACAATTTCAGTCAAATCAGTTTTATATAATTTCATGTTCAAGTAAACCAGATATAAATCTTCCAGAGATTTCACAACAATGACTGATATCAACCAAGTACAACAACAAGTGTAATAAAGTACAGTCTCAGGGCAACGATTACTCAACTCATCTCAACAGCTCAATCACTCGGCTCTCAACCCTCAATACTCACACTCAATATGTACCTGCGCTCACTAGGGTGTGCAGACTCTAGAGGGGCTTCTACAGTCCAAGTACTATAATCCGCACAGACAACTCACGTGCTATAATATCATATCAGCATCCGCACGGATAACTCACGTGCTACAGTATCAAATCAGGATTTGCATGGACAACTCACGTGCTACAGTATCAATACCTCACTCTTAAGACCTCAGCCTCATTCAGTATTCAACCTCCCTAGTCTCTCGGGCTCTCAGAAATAATAATATAAATCAGCCCAACAGAGATAATAGCATGTATCAATAAGTAACAAGAAGAGATGGAGGTATCATAAGCAATAAAACTCATGACTGAGTACAAGACAGCAAATAGTAGCTAAATCAACTAGTGTACGACCTCTGCAGGCTCTAACGGTGATATCATATGGCCTAAGCATGATTCTAGCATGAATTGTAGTCAAATCTCCATAAAACAAAGGGAACATGCAATTAACAATAACCTGTTCGACTTTACAGCCTCACGGGATGGACCAAGTCACAATCCCTTCAGTGCACGCCCACACGCCCGTCACCTAGCATGTGCATCACCTCCAAAATAGTCACACGACACCAAAATCCAGGGTTTCATACCCTTAGGACCAGATTTATAACTGTTACCTACCTCAGTCCGAGCAAAACTCTACTCCAAAATGCTCTTTCCTCACGAGTCGGCCTCCGAATATCCCGAAACTATCCACAAGCAGTACAATACAATTAAGATAGGCTAAAGGGATCAATTGCACAAGAATACTACTAATTTAGACCCAAAAATCCGAAAATTGGCTCAACCCAGCCCCCCGGCCCACGTCTCGAAATCCGACAAAATCCATAAACCCGAAAGCCCATTCACTCAGGAGTCTACCATACCAAGTTTACTCCAATCTGATAAAAAGATCCCATTCAAAACCCCAAAAATCTAACTCAAGAGCACTTCATCTTCTTCCCCAATATTTCACCCCAAATCACAAATTAAATGATAAAATCAAAGATATAATCATGAAATTTAACCAAAACCTAGAAACACTTCCCATTAAATTCGGCAAAGATCCCTTCAAGAATCTCCCAAATCCATGATCTCAAACTCAAAATATGAAAAATGGGCTCGACCCTCGTTTTTGAAATTAATACTGTCTGCCCAGATTTTCTTCTTCGCGATCGCGACCGTCCTCTCGCGTTCGTGCAGACCAACTCAGACTGCCTCTCAGATTTACTCTCGTGAAGGCGGCCTATGCTTCGCGAACGCGAAGCTTTACCAGCTCAACTCACCGTGAACGCGGCCAACACCTCGCGAACGCGTAGACCAAAGACCTGGGGTCCCTAGTTGCCTCACTCCTCTTCGCGAACGCGACACCACTCACGCGTTCGCGATGCACACACTGCCCTACCCTTCGCGTTCAAATCCACTCCTTCGCGAACGTGTAGAACAAAATCTCACACGCTCAGAAACACTCTTCGCGAACGCGAGGCTCCACTCGCGAACGCGTAAGAGGAAACCAGAAAAATTGGAGCAGCAGATATCAGCTATCTCACCGAGGCCAAAAATGATCCGTTAACCACCCGAAACTCACCCGAGGCCCTTGGACCTAAACCAAACATACCAACACGTCCAATAACATCATATGAACTTAGTTGAATCCTCAAATAACCTCAAACAACATCAAAACCACGAATTGCACCCGGATTCAAGCCTAATGAACATTGAAATTTCCAAAATCTACAAAATGACATTGAAACCTATCAAATCACGTCCGATTGACCTCAACTTTTGCACACAAGACATAAATGACACCATGAAACTACTCCAACTTCCAAAAATCAAATCCGACCCCGATATCAAAATTTCCACTACCGGTCAAATTTGCCAAAATTCAAATTTTCGCCAATTCAAGCCTAATTCTATTACGGACTTCCAAAACACAATCCTGATGCGCCCCTAAGTCCAAAATTTCCTAACGGAGCTAACGAAACCATCAAAATTTAAATATGAGATCATTTACACATAATTCAACATTCGGTTGACTTTTCCAACTTAAACTTCCAAATAAGAGACTAAGTGTCTCAATTCACTCCAAAATCACTCCGGACCCACACCAACTAACCCGGTAAGCCATAATACAGTTGTAGAACTCAAAAGAAACAGGAAATAGGGGAATAGGGCTATAACTCTCGAAACAACCGGCCGAGTCGTTACATCCTCCCCTTCTTAAATAAACGTTCGTCCTCGAACGGGTCTAGAAACATACCTGGAGCCTCAAATAGGTGTGGATATCTGCTCCGCATCTCCCGCTCGGTCTCCCAAGTAGCCTCCTCCACGGGCCGACCTCTCCACTGCACTTTCACTGAAGCTATATCCTTTGACCTCAACTTTCGAACATGTCGCCCCAAAATGGCCACCGGCTCCATATCATAAGTCAAATCACCATCCAATTGGACGGTGCTGAAATCCTAAATATGAGAAGGATCGCCAATATTCTTCCGTAGCATAGAAACATGAAACACTAGATGCAGACTGGATAAGATAGGTGTCAAGGAAAGCTCGTTGGCCACCTCCCCAATCCTCCGAAGCACCTTAAAAGGCCCAAAACCAAGGCTCAACTTGCCCTTCTTCCCAAATCTCATAACACCCTTCATGGGTGAAACCTTTAGCAGAACCTTCTCCCCAATCATGTAAGACACATCACAGACTCTCCTGTCAGCATAGCTCTTCTCTCTCGATTGCGCTGTGCGAAGCCGCTCCCGAATAAATTTCACGTTGTCTAATGCATCCTGTTCCAAGTCAGTACCCAATAGCCTAGCCTCGCCCAGCTCAAACAAACCCACCAGAGATATACACTGCCTCCCATATAAAGCCTCATACGGAGCCATCTAAATACTCGAATGATAATTGTTGTCGTAAGCAAACTCTACGAGCGGCAGAAACTAGTCCCATGAACCACCAAAATCAATGACACAAGCACGTAACATGTCCTCCAATATCTGGATGGTGCGCTCGGACTGTCCGTTCATCTGAGCGTGAAATGTTGTGATCAACTTTTCCTGAGTGCCCAACTCTCCCTGCACGGCTCTCCAAACCTGCGATGTAAACTGCGTGCCTCTATCTAAAATGATGGAAACTGGCACCCCATAAAGGCAAACAATCTCTCGAATGTAAATCTCAGCCAACCGCTCTAAAGAATAAGTAGTACCAACTGGAATGAAGTGCGCGGACTTGGTAAGCCAATCCACAATAACCCAAACAGCATCGAACTTCCTCGAAGTCCGTAGGAACCCAACTACGAAATCCATGGTGATCCGCTCCCACTTCCACTTCGGGATCTCTAACCTCTGAAGCAAGTCATCCGGTCTCTGATCCTCATACTTTACCTGCTGAGAGTTGAGACACCAAGCTACAAACCCAACTATATCTTTCTTCATCCTTCTCCACCAGTAGTGCTGCCTCAAATCCTGATACATCTTCGCGGCACCTGGATGGATAGAATACCGCGGGTAATAAGCCTCCTCCAGAATCAACTCCCGTAGCCCATCTACATTGGGCACACATATCCGGCCCTACATCCTAAATACCCCATCATCACCAATAGTCACATCTCTGACATCACCGTGTTGGACCCTGTCCTTGAGGACAAGCAAATGGGATCATCATACCGGCGCTCTCCAATGCGATCAAATAAGGAAGAACGAGAAATTACACAAGCTATAACCCGACCGGGCTTCGAAATATCCAATCTCATAAACCGGTTGGCCAAGGCCTGAACATTAACTGCAAGAGGTCTCTCACCAACAAGAAGGAATGCAAGACTGCCCATACTCACTACCTTCCTACTCAAGGCATCGGCCACCACATTGGCCTTTCCCGTATAGTACAAAATGGTAATATCATAGACCTTTAGCAGCTCCAACCATCTCCGCTGCCTCAGATTGAGATCCTCCTGCTTGAACAAGTGTTGGAGGCTTCGATGATCAGTAAATACCTCACTAGACACACCATAGAGATAGTGCCTTCAAACCTTTAACGCGTGAACAATGGCAGCCAACTCCAAATCATGAACGGGGTAGTTCTTCTCATGTGGCTCCAACTGACGCGAAGCATTAGCAATCACTCTACACTCGTACATCAAAACACACCCAATACCGATCCGAGAAGCATCACAATATACTGTATAAAAACCATAAGTTGATGGTAGAACTAGAACTGGAGCTGTGGTCAGGGCAGTCTTGAGCTTCTGAAAGCTCGCCTCACACTCATCCGACCACCTGAAAGGAGCACCCTTTTGGGTCAATTTGGTCAAGGGCGATGCAGTAGATGAGAAATCCTACACGAACTGACAGTAATAACCAGCCAAACCCAGAAAACTCTGAATCTCTACAGCTGAGGACGGTCTGGGCTAACTCTGAACCACCTCTATCTGCTTCGGATCTACCTGAATGACCTCACTGGACACCACGTGCCCCAAGATTGCCACTGAACTGAGCCAAAACTCACACTTGGAGAACTTGGCATCAAGCTTCTCCTCCCTCAGCCGCTACAATACAACCCTCAAATATTGGACGTGCTCCTCCTGGCTACGAGAGTACACAGGATATCATCAATGAACACAATAACGAATGAGTCGAGATAAGGATGGAACACGTTGTTCATCAAATGCATGAAGGCTACCGGGGTGTTGGTCAGCCCAAAAGACATCACAAGGAACTCATAATGACCATAACGGGTCCTGAAAGCTGTCTTAAGAATGTCCGAGTCCATAATCTTCAACCGGTGATATCCTGAACTCAGATCAATCTTAGAGAACATCCTCGCTCCCTAGAGCTCGTCAAATAGATCTTCAATACGAGGCAAAGGATACTTGTTCTTAATAGTGACTTTGTTCAACTGCCTGTAATCAATGCACATTCCCATAGTGCCATCCTTCTTCTTCACGAATAGAACTGGTGCACCCCAAGGTGACACACTAGGCCGAATAAACCCCTTATCAAGGAATTCCAGAAGTTGCCCCTTCAATTCTTTCAACTCCGTCGGTGCCATACGATACGGTGGAATTGAAATAGGCTGAGTGCCCGGCACCATATTAATAGCGAAACCAATATCCCTGTCCGGCGGCATGCCCGCCAGGTCTGCAGGAAACACATCAAGAAAATCTCACACCACCGGAACTGAATCAATAGTAAGGGTCTCTGCACTGACATCTTTCACAAAGGCAAAATAAAAAAGACGACCCTTCCCAACCATCCGTTGGGCCTTCAAGTATGAAATCACTCTACCGAGAACGTAGTCTAAAGAACCTCGCCACTCAATCCGTGGCAACCCGGCATCGCCAACGTCACGGTCTTAGCATGACATTCCATAATACCATGACATGGAGACAACCAATCCATACCCAATATCACATCAAAATCAACCATACTAAGCAGCAACATATCAACTCTAGTCTCTAATCCCCCAATAGGCACTACACATGACCGGTATACGCGGTCCACAAAAATAGTATCGCCTACCAGCGTAGATACACGGAGAGATGAAACTAGAAACTTACAGGGCATTTCCAGATAATGAGAAAAATACGACGACACATATGAATATATGAAACCCGGGTCAAATAATACATAAGAATCTCGATGACTTACTGAGATAATACATGTGATCACTGTGTCTAATGCAATGGCATTTGGTCTGGCAGGCAGTGCATAGAAACGGGCCTGACCGCCACCTCATTAGCCTCCCCCTTTAGGGTGACCTTAAGCTGATTGGGCCCCACCCCGAGCTGGCTGAGCGGGTAGTGTAGCTGCTGGTGCTGGTGCTGGTTCCAGCGACCGAGAACTCTGCTGTGGAGTTCCACTCAACAAAATAGGGCAATCTCTCTTGATATGTCCAAGATCCCCGTACTCAAAACAACCCCTCCTCTAACGGAACTACAGCTCCTGATACCCCGAGGAACTACCTGTAGAATCCTGAGAGGACGAGGCATGGTGGGAACTCTGTGCTGGTAGTGCACTGAATGAAAACTGGCCCGAGCGAGCAATGTGAGAACTGTGGCTGATAGACACACCACGATGAACTGGTCGGGTCATCTAAGCATGTCTGTAGGGACGACCCCTGTCGTGCTGGAACTAACCTCCAGAAGAAACACCACCAAAACTACTCGATCCACGAGGCCTCTTGGCCTCCCTCTCAACTCGTTCCTGATGGCGGACAAACTCTATCTCCCGAGCAATGTCAACCACCTCCTCAAAAGTAGCACCAGTCACTCTCTCCCTAGTCATAAGCACCCGCAGCTGAAATGTGAGGCCATTAACGAACCTCTTGATCCTCTCCCTGTCTGTGGGAACCAACCAAACATCATGACGGACTAACTCTGAAAACCTCATCTCGTCCTGCGTCATAGTCATATCATCCTGACGCAACTGCTCGAATTATCTGCGCAGCTCCTCTCTACGAGACTACAACACATACTTCGCCAAGAAAAGAACGGAGAATTTCTGCCATGTGAGTGGCACTGCACCAACCGGCCTACGCCTCTCATAAGTCTCCCACCAAGTGAAGGCATCTACAGAGAAATAAAAAGTAGTGAACGAGACCCCATTGGTCTCCAGAATACTTGCTGTACGGAGGATCCTCTGACATCTGTCCAAGAAACCATGGGTATCCTCTCCCTCTGCACCGCTGAAAGACGGAGGTTAGAGCCTCCCAAACCTCTCCAATCTATGCCCGTCATCATCAGGCATGACATGAACCACATAGTCCTGAGCAGTTGCAACCGGCTAGGCAGGGGTACATCCGGTGTCTAGAGTCCTTGCATCACCTGCACGGGTGTGCGGGCAGCAAGAGTTTGAGCACCTCCCCCAGTGTAAAAAGTGGCTAGCTGCGGCAGGAACAGAGACCGCCTGAGCAAGACTGGTGCACACGGTCTAGATCTGGGCCAAGACCTCCTGAAGGCCTAGAATAACAATGGGCGCAACTGGTGCATGAGCTGGTCCCACTGGCGCATCCACAATTGGGACCTGATCCTGAACTGGGGCAACTGGTGGATCTGCAGGTGCTGCCCTAGCTATTGAGCGAGCTGCACCCCTTCCCCTACAACGGCCTCTACCGCGACCTCGAGCTCTCACGGCCCCGACTATTAGCATTAGTGGTTGTCCGTCCTGCCTAGTAGCACGTGTCCTTACCATCTGTGAGAGAATAGAATAACAGAAGTTTAGTTACCAGAATCAACAAATTCGCACGATAAGAATTGAAGAATGTGAAGTTTCCTAAGGGTTCTGCAGCCTCTCGAAGATAAGCACAGACGTCTCCATACCGATCCGCAAGACTCTACTAAACCTGCTCATGACTCGTGAGACCTATGTAACCTAGGCTCTGATACCAACTTTTCACGACCCCTAAACCTAACACGTCGTGATGGCGCCTATCATGGTACTAGGCAAGACGAAATTTTCAAAACACTTCGATATTCAAAAAAGATAAATCAAAAGCTTTTGCATAATAGAGTTTTCATAAAAACAGGAGTTAAACTCAAAATATAATGCGCAAAGATAGCCCAAAACATCGGGGTGTTACCAAGTCATGAGCAACTAGACCTCTAGTGTAAGAAAATCGCAGTGTTTACAATAGTCTGAGTCTAAACGTCAATACAGAAAAGGAAATAGCAAGGATAGAGAACAAGGTCTGCGAACGCCGGCATCTACCTCGTAAATCTCCAATAATCGACCACGCACGAGTTCACTGACCTCTATGACCGGTCACACATGGATTTTGCACACAGGGTGCAGGGAGTAACGTGAGCACTTCTAACTCAATAAGTAAAAAAGCAAATAAGGAACAGAGAAGCAGTGATGAGCTATACAAGTACAATTCATTTCAGTAATTTCAGTTAAGAATAGACATGCTATCAAATCCAGCAGTTTAAGTCAAATCAGTTTTATACAATTTCATGTTCAAGTAAATCGGATATAAACCTTCCAGAGATTTCACAACAATGACAGATATCAACCAAGTACAACAACAAGTGTAAGCAACTACAGCCTTTCAAGGCAACGGTTACTCAACTCATCTCAACAGCTCAATCACTCGGCTCTCAGCCCTCAGTACTCACACTCAACATGTACCTGTGCTCACTGGGTGTGCAGACTCCGGAGGGGATCCTACAGCCCAAATGCTATAATCCGCACGGATAACTCACGTGATGTACGGACAACTCATGTGCTATAACATCATATCAGCATCCGCACGGACAACTCACATGCTATAGTATCAAATCAGGATTCGCAAGGACAACTCACGTGCTACAATATCAATACCTCACTCTCAGACCCCCAGCCTTTCTCAGTCATCAACCTCCCTAATCTCTCGGGCTCTCAGAAATAATATAAATCAGCCCAAACAGAGAAAATAACATGAATCAACAAGTAACACGAAGAGACGGAGGTATCATAATCAATAAAAGTCATGATTGAGTACAAGACAACAAATATTAGCTAAATCAACTAGTGTACGACGTCTGCGAGTTCTAACGGTGATATCATATAGCCTAAGCGTGATTTCTACCATGAATTGTAGTCAAATCTCCTTAACAAAATAGGGAACATGTAGTTAACAATAAGATGTTCAACCATACAATCTCACGGGACGGGCCAAGTCACAATCCCTTCGGTGCACGCCCACACGCCCATCACCTAGCATGCGCATCACCTCCAAAATAGTCACACTACACAAAAATCCGGGGTTTCATACCCTCAGGACCAGATTTATAACGGTTACTTACCTTAGTCCGAGCAAAACTCTACTCCAAAATGCCCTTGCCTTGCGATTCGGCCTCCGATTGTCCCGAATCTAGCCACGAGTAGTACAATACAATTAATATAGGCTAAAGGGATCAATTCCTCAAGAAAACTACTAATTTAGACCCAAAAATCCGAAAATTGGCTCAATCCGGCCCCCAGACCTACGTCTCAAAATCCAACAAAAGTCACAAAACCCGAAAGCCTATTCACTCACGAGTCTAACCATACCATATTTACTCCAATCCGATAATAAAATCCCGTTCAAAATCCCAAAAATCTAACTCAAGAACACTTCATCTTCTTCCCCAATTTTTCACCCCAAATCACAAATTAGATGATAAAATCAAAGATATAATCATGGGATTTAACCATAACAAAGTAAGAAACACTTTCCCCAATCAACTCCGCAAAAATCCCTTCAATAATCGCCCAAATCTGTGATCTCTAGCTCAAAATATGAAAAATGAGCTCAAACCCTCATTTTTGAAATTAATACTGTTTACCCAGATTTTCTTCTTCACGAACGCGACCGTCCTCTCGCGTTCGCGTAGACCAACTCAGACCGCCTCTCTGATTTACTCTTTGCAAATGCGACCTACCCTTCGCGAACGCGAAGCATTACCATCCCAACCCATCGCGAACACGGCCAACACCTCGCAAACATGTAGACCAAAGACCTGGGGTCCCCAGTTGCCTCACTCCTCTTTGCGAACGCGACACCACTCACGAGTTCGCGATGCAGACACTGCCCTACTCTTCGCATTCGCGTCTTTTCCTTCGCGAACGTGTAGAACAAAATCTCACAGCTCAGAAACACTCTTTGCAAAGGGAGGCTCCTCTCGCGAACGCATAAGAGGAAACCAGAAAAATTGTAGCAGCAGATATCAGCTATCTCACCAAGGCCAAAAATGATCTGTTAACCACCCGGAACTCACCCGAGGCCCTCGGGACCTCAACCAATCTTATCAACACATCCCATAACATCATACGAACTTAGTCGAGTCCTCAAATAACCTCAATCAACATCAAACACACGAATTGTACCCGGATTCAAGCCTAATGAACTTTGAAATTTCCAAAATCTACAAATGACATCGAAACCTATTAAATCGCGTCCAATTGACCTCAAATTTTGCACACAAGTCATAAATGGCACCACGAACCTACTCCAACTTCCAGAAATAAAATCCGACCCCGATATCAAAATTTCCATTGTCGGTCAAATTCACCAAAATTCCAACTTTCGCCAATTCAAGCCTAATTCTACTACGGACTTCAAAAGTACAATCCGGACAAGCTCCTCAGTCCAAAATCTCCTAACGGAGCTAACGGAACCATTAAAATTCAAATCCGAGATCGTTTCACGACCCGAATTTCCCACCCTCGGGAGTCGTGATGGCGCCTACTCGTGAAAGCTAGGCAAGCCAACTACCTTGATTTTAACACATTAACAATTAACCCAAACAGATACAATCAATAATTTAAGCTAAGCAGATATAAAGTGTGGAAGAGTTATAACAATTCAAATACCCCAATACATGTCTACCCACGAATCTGGTGTCACAATTTCACAAACATCTACGAATTTCTACATACACTGGCTTAGAAAGAAAAGTACAACTGTTCTCGAAATGAAAAGAGGGAGCGGAAAACTAAACAGGGAAGGGGACTTCAGGCTCGGCGGACACCAGCAGATCTACCTTGGTCACCTTGGATTGAAGGCAGCTACCTCAGCTACGCACTGGGTCCGGCACCGAAATCTGTACAAAAAGAGTGCAGAGTGCAGTATCAGTACAACCGACCCCATGTATTAGTAAGTGTCGAGCCTAACCTCAGCGAAGTAGTGACGAGGTTAAGACAAGACAACCATATAAACCAGTGCAGTTAAATCATATACAAACGGATAATAATAACAGGAAATAACAGATAAAGAGGGGAAGGGAAGCATGCTACAGGGAATGTCAATTACTTAACAGAAATTCAGTAGAGAAGCATAAAACCATAATGATATCAACAGGAATAAGGACAACATTAACACGTGCACAGCATCACCCTTCATGCTTTTACTCTCGTCCTTACCATAAGAATCAACAGAATCAGCACGGAATTACCTTCGTGCATCAACTCTCATAATCATGGCATGGCATCACCCTTCGTGCATTAACTCTCACAATATTGGCACGGCATCACCCTTTGTGCTTTAACTCTCATAATCATGCACGACATCACCCTTCGTGCATTAACACTCACAATATCGGCACGACATCACCCTTCGTGCTTTAACACTCACTCACAATATCATGCATGGCATCACCCTTCGTGCTTTACACTCTTCCTAACTCAAATATTAGAATCAATATGTCCCGGCAAGGGAATCAACAATATAAAAGATAACATCCCGTCAAGGGAATCAATAATATGAACAATAATATCCCGGCAAGGGAATCAGCTATAACCAATTTTGTTCCAACAGTTACTTCACAAAACAATTCACAACTTGAGCCAATACTCAACAATGGTCAATTACCAAGGATTTATCATGAATCGTGTTCAACATTTATAATCATCAACTTAAGCATGGACAATACACAATAGAGTCACAACAATCGGCATAAGACTCACGGGCATGCTTGACACCAACGTATAGATACTCGTCACCATGCCTATACGTCGTACTCAACACTAGCACGTAGCAATTAAGACCACAACTCCTATTCCCTCAAGCTAAGGTTAGACCAAACACTTACCTCAATTCCACAGACAAAAATCAAGCCTCAATTACCGCTTTACCTCGCGGTTCCACTTCCAATCCGCTTGTATCTAGTCATAATTTACTTAATACCATCAATAAATGCTAAATAAACCAATTCTAATGAATGAAAATAGGTTTCCCAATGTTTTCCCCAAAAAGTCAAAACTGACCTCGGGCCTGCTTGGTCAAAACCCGAAGTTCGAACCAAAACCCGATCACCCATTCACCCACGAACTCAAATATGCAATTAGTTTTGAAATCGGTCCTCAACTTGAGGTCCAAATCACAAAAATTCGAAAATTCTAAATTCTACCCAAAAACACCCAATTTCCCATGAAACCCCAAGATTTCTAAGTGAAATCATGTAAAAAAATGAAATAGATTGAAGAAAATGAGTTAGAAATCGTTTACCTATGATTTGGGGAAGAACTCTATTCAAGAAAATCGCCTATGGGGGTTTAGGGTTTGAAAATTTGAGAAGTGAAGTGAAAATCCCGTCCAAATGATGTTTTGATCACAAGAAGGACATCGCAAATGCGAACCTTCGCAATCTCTGATGCCTTCGCATTTGCGACAATTTTTGTCGCATTTGCGACCACTAGCCTACCTGGACAACTTCGCATTTGCGAGAAAATCTGGCCCTGACCTTTTTCGCATTTGAGAAGCAAAAGCTCGCATTTGCGGTCACTGTTTACATCGCAACTGCGATGCATGATCCCGCAATTGCGAGATCAGGGGCTTGCTACATAGCTAAAACATACCAGCAATCTCCCTTAGTCCAAAACCACTCAGTGGCCTATCCAAAACTCACCCGAGCCCTCGAGGCTCTAAACCAAACATGCACGCAAGTCTAAAAACATCATACGGACTTGCTCGCGCAACTAAATTATTAAAATAACATCAACAACTACGAATTTAACCTCAAATTCATGAAATTCATAAGATAGTTCAAATTTTCCGTTTTCTCAACCTAGGGTCCGATTTATATCAAATCAACTCCGATTCTTACAAAACTTCACAGGTTCAACTTGAATATTATTTTAAACCTGTAACGGGCTCCGGAACCAAAATCGGGCCCGATACCATCAAGAACACACACCATTTCGTTACCAAAAGTCTTTATATTTTTCAGCAAATAATTTTCTTTAAAAATTCATTCCTCGGGCTAGGGACCTCGGAATTCGATTCCGGGCATACGCCTAAGTCCCATGTTTTACTACCTACGAGACCATCGGAACACGGGTCTGTGTCCGTTTACCCTAAATGTTGACCGAAGTCAACTTAATTCTATTTTAAAGGCAAAACTTAGCATTTTTCTAAATTTTTCACATAAGGGCTTTCCGGATATACGCCCAGACTGCACACGCAAATCGAGGTGAAACAAAAGGAGGTTTTTAGGGCCTCGGAACACAGATTTGACTTCTAAAACAAGAGATGACCTTTTGGGTCATCACATTCTCAATTTTTCACATAAGGGCTTTCCGGATATACGCCCAGATAGCACACGCAAATCGAGGTGAAACAAAAGGAGGTTTTTAGGGCCTCGGAACACAGATTTGACTTCTAAAACAAGAGATGATCTTTTGGGTCATCACATTCTCCACCTCTAAAATAACCGTTCGTCCTCGAACGGACATAGAAAAGTACCTGAGTCGGGGAAAAGATGGGGATATCGGCTCTGTATATCTGACTCGGATTCCCAGGTCACTGCCTCAACAAGCTGACCTCTCCGCTGCACACGAACTGAAGGGAAATTCTTCGATCTCAACTAACGAACCTGCCGGTCTAGAATAGATACCGGCTCCTCCTCATAGGTCAAGTCCTTGTCCAACAGGACAGTGCTGAAGACTAACACGTGGGATGGATCGCCGTGATACTTACAAAGCATGGACATATGAAACACTAGATGCACATCTGATAAACTCAGCGGCAACGCAAGTCTGTAAGCCACCTCTCCCACTCGATCAAGAATCTCAAAAGGATCGATGAACCTAGGGCTTAGCTTGCACTTCTTTCCAAATCTCATCACGCCCTTCATGAGTGACACCCGAAGCAATACTCGCTCTCCGACCATGAATGCCACATCGCGAACCTTACGGTCGGTATAACTCTTTTGCCTGGACTGAGCTGTACGAAGCCTATCCTGAGTGATCTTAACCTTGTCCAAGGCATCCTGTACCAAATCCGTACCCAACAACCGAGCCTCTCCCGACTCAAATCACCCAACTAGCGATCGATACCGTCTACCATATAATGCCTCATAGGGAGCCATCTGGATGCTCGACTGGTAATTGTTGTTGTAGGCAAACTCAGCTAAAGGCAAAAACTGATCCCACGAACCTCCAAAGGCAATAACACATGCTCAGAGCATATCCTCCAGAATCTGAATAGTACGCTCGGACTTTCCGTCCGTCTGAGGATGAAATGTTGTGCTCAACTCGACCCGAGTACCCAACTCACGGTGAACTGCCCTCCAGAAATGCGAGGTAAACTGCGTACCTCGGTCAGAAATAATAGACACGGGCACACCATGAAAACGAACGATCTCCTAAATATACATCTCAGCTAACCTCTCAAAAGAATAGGAGACTTCCACAGGAATGAAATGGTCAGCCTATCAACAATAACCCATACCGCATTGAACTTCTTCTAAGTCTATGGGAGTCCAACAACAAAGTCCGTAGTGATACGTTCCCACTTCCACTCAGGAATCTCAATCTGCTGAAGCAAACCACCAGGTCTCTGATGCTCGTACATTACCTGCTGACAATTCAAACACCGAGCTACATAGGCAACAATATCCTTCTTCATCCTCCTCCATTAATAATGTTGCCGCAAGTCCTGATACATCTTAGCCCGGATGAATAGAATACCAGGAACTATGGGCCTCCTCTAGAATCAACTCACGAAGTCCATCCACATTAGGCACACAAACTCGACCCTGCATCCTCTAAACTCCATCTCTCCAACTGTAACCTGCTTGGCACCACCGTGCGGCACTGTGTCCCTAAGGACAATCAAATGAGGGTCATCGTACTGCTGATCGCTGAAACGCTCAATTAATGAAGACCGAGCGACCGTGCATGCTAGAACACGGTTGGGCTCAGAAACATCCAACCTCATGAAATGATTGGCTAAAGCCTGAACATCCAAAGCAAGCGGTCTGTCACAAACTAGAATATACGCAAGACTGCCCATACTAGCTGACTTCCTACTCAAAGCATCAACCACTATAATGGCCTTCCCCGGATGATACAAGATGGTGACGTCATAGTCTTTCAATAGCTCCAACCACCTTCTCTGCCTCAAATTTAGCTCCTTCTGCTTGAACAAATACTACAAACTCTTGTGATCCGTGAACCCCTCACATGACACACCATATAAATAATACCTCCAAATCTTCAGTGCGTGAACAATGGCTGCTAGCTCCAAATCATGAACAGGATAATTCTTCTCATGAATCATCAACTGTCGGGAAGCATATGCAATAACCTTACCATCCTGCATCAACACCGCACCAAGTCCAATACGAGATGCATCACAATATACAGTATATGGCCCTGAACCTGTGGGCAAAACCAACACTGGTGTCGTAGTCAAAGCTGTCTTGAGCTTCTGAAAGCTCGCCTCACACTCGTCCGACCACCTGAACTGGGCACCCTTCTGGGTCAACCTGGTCATCAGGGCTGCTATAGATGAAAACCCCTCCACAAACCGACGGTAATAACCCACCAAACCCAAGAAACTCCGAATCTCTGTAGCTGATGTGGGTCTAGGCTAGTCCTTGACTGCCTCTATCTTCTTCGGATCCACCTGAATACCCTCTACTGATACAACATGACCCAAGAAGGCAACTGAACTCAACCAAAACTCACAGTTCGAAACTTAGCATACAACAGACTGTCTCTCAAAGTCTAAAGAACAACTCGAAGATGCTGCCTATGCTCCTCTCGGCTGCGGGAGTAGATCAAAATATCATCAATGAAGACAATCACAAAGGAATCCAGGTAAGGCTTGAACACCCGCTTCATCAAATCGATAAAAGCTGCTAGGGCATTCGTCAACCCAAAGTACATCACTAGGAACTCATAATGCCCGTACATAGTACGGAAAGCTGTCTTAGGGACATCGGATTACCTAATCCTCAATGGATGGTAGCCCGATCTCAAATCAATCTTCAAAAACACTTTGGCACCCTGAAGCTGATCAAACAAATCATCCATCCTTGGCAGTGGATACTTATTCTTGATTGTGACCTTGTTAAACTGTCGATAAGCTATACACATCCTCATCGACCCATCCTTCTTCTTAACAAACAACACCGGCGCATCCCAGGGCGAGACACTAGGTCTGATAAAGCTCTTATCAAGCAATCTTGCAGCTGTTCCTTCAATTCTTTCAACTCTGGCGGGGCCATACGATATGGCGGAATAGAAATGGGCTGAGTGCTCGGAGCCAAATCGATGCAAAAATCAATATCCTTGTCGGGTGGCATCCCCGGCAAGTTTGCAGGAAATACCTCTGGAAATTCACGAACAACGGGCACAGAATTCATAGAAGGAACCTCAGCACTAGAATCACAAACGTACGCCAAATAGGCCAAACATCCCTTATCAACTATACGCCGAGCCTTCATATATGAGATAACCCTGCTGGTGGAATGACCAAGAGTCCCTCTCCAATCCAATTGAGGCAACCCCGGCAAAGCTAAGGTCACGGTCTTGGCATGACAGTCCAATATAGCATGGTAAGGTGATAACCAATCCATCCCCAGAATAACATCGAAATCTACCATATCGAGGAGTGGGAGGTCTACACTAGACTCAACACTCCCAATAACAACCATGAACGAACAATAGACACGATCTACAACAATAGAATCCCCTACTGGCGTGGACACATACACGGGAGCACTCAGAGAATCACGAAGCACAACCAGATTTGGGGAAAAATAAGATGACACATAGGAGTATGTAGGCCCTGGATCAATTAGAATTGAAGCATCTCTACTACAAACTGAGATCGTACCTGTGATAACTGCATCGGAGGCCTCAGCCTCAGGCCTAGGTGGAATAGCATAACATCGGTGTTAGGCCCTACCACTCTGAACTACATCCCTGGGACGGCCTCCTGCTAGCTGGCCTCCACCTCTAGCGGCCTGACCTCCACCTCTAACATCACTACCTCCACCTCTAGCTGCCCGACCCCTACCTCTAGCTGGGCGAGAGGGCGGTGGAACACCCGGTGCCTGAACCATGGCACGAGAACCCTGATGCTGAGTATTGCTCGAGGCTCGAGCGCAAAATCTAGCAATGTGCCTCAGATCACCACATGTATAACAAGTCATCGGCTGTTGGGAGTGCTGACCCTGAAACTGGCCCTGACGGCCTGAGTGACCACCCTGAAAACTTTGGAGCGGAGGTGCACTGATAGGAGCTGGTGATGCACTGTAAGGTAGCTAATCTGAATATTGAATATGAGAACCACGGCCACCTGGAGCACCATGAGAAGCCTGTAGTGCTGAATGAAACAGCCTGGGAGGATGTCCTCTACTAAAAGAATCCCTACCTCCAGATGAGGCACCACCGAACCTGCCAGAATGGCGAGGCCTCTTGTCAGACCCCTGACTGCTCCCCTAGGCTAGAACCATCTCAACTCTCCTGGCCACATTGGCCGCATCCTGAAAAGAAATCTTGCTCCATATCTCCTTAGCCAACTGCAATCGAATAGGCTAAGAGAGTCCCTCAATGAACCTCCTCACTCTCTCTCTCTCTCTCTCAATGGGATGTATAAGAAGAGCATGACGGGCCAAGTCAATAAATCTGGTCGTACTGAGTAACGGTCATAGAACTCTGTTGGAGACGCTCAAACTGCCTCCGATAGTCCTCCCTCTGAGTGATAGGAACAAAACTTCTCCAGAAATAGCCAAGAGAACTGATCCCAAGTCAAAGCCGGTAACCCAGCTGGTCTAGCCAAACAATAATCCCTCCACCATGTCTTGGCAGAACCTGACATACGAAAAGCAGCAAAGTCGACCCCATTAGTCTCCACTATCCCCATGTTCGGAAGAACCTCATGACAACTGTCCAAATAGTCCTGGGGATCCTCTGATGATGTACCGCCATATGTGGTAGTAAAAATCTTTGTGAACCTGTCCAATCTCCACAAGGCATCAGCAGACATAGCTGCTCCATCACCGCTCTGTGCTACAACACCCGGCTGAACTACCCCAACTGGCTGAGCTGCTGGAGTCTGAAACTCGGGAGCCATCTGCTCCGGCGTGCGAGTAGAAGGAACCTGGGCTCCTCCTCCAGCTTGAGAGACAGCTGGCGCTATAGGAAATATGCCTGCTTGAGTGACGCTCTCCATAAAACCCACTAGACGGACCAGAATATCCTGGAGTACTGGGGTGGCGATGAAACCCTCTGGGACCTGATATGGTCCTACTGGAACGGTCTGGGTTGGAACCTCATCATCAAACTCAACTTGAGGCTCCGCCGTTAGTGCTGCTGCTCGAGCTCTAGGCTGAGCTCTGCCTCTGCCTCGACCTCTAGCACGGCCTCGGCCTTTACCCCTCGTAGGAGCTGCCACTGGGGGCTCGGGCTGCTGATCAGCGGATGAAGAAGCACGTGTTCTCGCCATCTGCGGAAGAACATAGTAGAAGTTCAATTAGCATTGAGAAGTCAAATCGCACGACAGAGAAGGTAGATGTGAAGTTATTCCTAAACTCTCTAGCCTCTGGGGATAAGCACAGACGTCTCCGTACCGATCCCTCAGGCTCTACCTAGCTTGTTCGTGAATTGTGAGACCTAGGCAACCTAGTGCTCTGATACCAACTTGTCACGACCCGGATTTCCCACCCTCGGGAGTCGTGATGGCGCCTACTAGTGAAAGCTAGGCAAGCCAACTACCATGATTTTAAAACATTAACAATTAACCCAAATAGATACAATCAATAACTTAAGCTAAGAAGATATAAAGTGCGAAAGAGTTATAACAATTCAAATACCACAATATATGTCTACCCACGAATCTGGTGTCACAATTTTTACGAACATCTACGAATTTCTACAGACACTGCTTACAAAGAAAAGTACAACTATTCTCGAAATGAAAATAGACAGCGGAAAACTAAACAGGGAAGGGGACTTCAGGCTCTGCGGACGCCAGTAGATCTACCTTGGTCACCCTGGACTAAAGGCAGCTACCTCAGCTACGCACCGGGTCCGGCACCGAAATCTGCACAGAAGAGTGCAGAATGCAGTATCGGTACAACCGAACCCATATACTAGTAAGTGTCTAGCCTAAACTCGGCGAAGTAGTGACGAGGCTAGGACACGACAAACATATAAACCTGTGCAGTTAAATCATATACAAACGGACTAATAATAACGGGAAATAACAGATAAAGAGGGGAAGGGAAGCATGATACGGGGAATATCAAATACTTAAGAGAAATTTAGTAAAGAAGCATAAAGAACACCATAATGATATCAACAGGAATAAGGAAAACAATAACACGTGCACGGCATCACCCTTCGTGCTTTTACTCTCGTCCTCACCATAAGAGTCAATAGAATCGGCACGGCATCACGCTTCATGCATTAACTCTCATAATATTGGCGCGGCATCACCCTTCGTGCATTAACTCTCACAATATTGACACGGCATCACCCTTCGTGCATTAACACTCACAATATCGGCACAACATCACCCTTCGTGCATTAACACTCACAATATCGGCACGGCATCACCCTTCGTGCTTGAACACTCACTCACAATATCATGCACGACATCACCCTTTGTGCTTTACACTCTTCCTCATTTAGACATTTGAAACAATATGTCCCGGCAAGGGAATCGACAATATAAACAATAACATCCCGACAAGGGAGTCAACAATATGAACAATAACATCCGGACGAGGGAATCAACTATAACCAAATTTGTCCCAACAGTTACTTCACAAAACAATTCCCAACTTGAGCCAATACTCAACAATGGTCAATTACCAAGGATTTGTCATGAATCAAGTTCAACGTTTATAATCATCAACATAAGCATGGACAATACACAATAGAGTCACCACAATCAAGGTATAAGACTCATGGGCATGCTTGACACCAACATATAGAAACTCGTCACCATGCCTATACGTCGTACTCAACACTAGCACGTAGCAATTAAGACCACAACTGCTATTCCCTCAAGCTAAGGTTAGACCAAACACTTACCTCAATTTCACGGACAAAAATCAAGCCTCAATTACCGCTTTACCTCTCCGTTCCACTTCCAATCCGCTTGTATCTAGTCATAATTTACTTAGTACCATCAATAAATACTAAATAAACAAATTCTATTGCATGAAAATAGGTTTCCCAATGTTTTTCCCAAAAAGTCAAAAATCGACCCCAGGCCCGCTTGGTCAAAACCCGAAGTTCGAACCAAAACCCGATCACCCATTTACCCACGAACTCAAATATGCAATTACTTTTGAAATCGGACCTCAACTTGAGGTCCAAATCCCCAAAATTCGAAAATCCTAACTTCTACCCAAAAACACCCAATTTCTCATGAAAACCCTAGATTTTTAAGTGAAATCATATAAAAAGATGAAATAGATTGAAGAAAATGAGTTAGAAATCTTTTACCTATGATTTGAGGAAGAACTCTCTTCAAGAAAATCGCCTATGGGGGTTTAGGGTTTGAAAATTTGAGAAGTGAAGTGAAAATCCCGTCCAAATGATGTTTTGATCAGCTGCAGATGTCGCAATTTCGACTGGAGCTTCGCTTTTGCGAAGCTCGCAATTGCGACTCTCGCAATTGCGAGAAGGGCATCGCAAATGCGAACCTTCGCAATCTCTGCTGCCTTCACATTTGCGACAATTTTTGTCGCATTTGTGACCACTAGCCTACTTGGACAACTTCGCATTTGCGAAGTAAATCTCGCGTTTGAGAGAAACGCTGGCCTAGACCATTTTCGGATTTGCGAAGCAAAAGCTCGCATTTGCGGTCACTGTTTACATCGCAAATTCACAGCTAAAAAATACCAGCTCCGTGGCCTATCCAAAACTCACCCGAGCCCTCGGGGCTCTAAACTAAACATGCACGCAAGTTTAAAAACATCAAACGGACTTGCTCGTGCGAAAAAATCATCAAAATAACATCAACAACTACGAATTTAACCTCAAATTCATGAAAATCATAAGATACTTCAAATTTTCCATTTTCTCAACCTAGCGTCCGATTTATATCAAATCAACTCCGATTCTTACCAAACTTCACAGGTTCGACTAAAATATTATTTTAGACTTGTATCGGGCTCCGAAACCAAAATACGGGCCCGATACCATCAAGAACACACACCATTTCGTTTCCAAAAGTCTTTATATTTTACAGCAAACAATTTTCTTTGAAAATTCATTCCTCGGGCTAGGGACCTCGGAATTCGATTTCAGGCATACGCCTATGTCCCATATTTTACTAAGGACCCTACGTGACCGTCGGAACACGGGTCAGGGTTCGTTTACCCAAAGGTTAACCGAAGTCAACTTATTTCTATTTTAAAGGCAAAACTTTGCATTTTTCTCAAATTTTCACATAAGGGCTTTCCGAATATACGCCTGAACTACGCACGCAAATCGAGGTATAATAAGGGGAGGTTTTTAAGGCCTCGAAACACAGATTTGACTTCCAAAACAAGAGATAACCGGTTGGGTCATCACAGAACGTTTACACATAAGTCGACATTCGGTCGACTTTTCCAACTTAAACTTCCAAATAAGAGGCTAAGTGTCTCAATTCACTCCGAAATCACTCTGGACCCGAAACAACTAATCCGGTAAACCATAATACAACTATAGAGCACAAAAGAAGCAGGAAATGGGGGGTTATAACTCTCAAAACGACCGATCGGGTCGTTACAGCATGTTTGGCCATAGATTTTATCTATATTTTGGCAAATTCCCAAAACCCAAAACTCAAATACCAAAACCACCTCAAGAGCTAGTTTTGGCCCAAAATCACTATTGCATTCTCCGGTAAAGGGTAATATCCAACCATGTGCACGGTAAAATCGGGGGGTCCAATTTCCCCGTCATTATGATGCCCCGCGAGCATACTTCCCAAGGCTCAAGACTGGGATCGAGGTTCACCTTCGAGGTCTGTCGACGCTCGACCTCGGAGCCATGCAGACCAACGGCTATATCGAGATAATGGGTAGTTCCTGATGCTGCCAACTCCGCACCACTAAAAAGTAGCGAGAGAGGGTCGCAATAGCTTTTACCCGATTTGTGGGTCGGGATCGAATCCACAAAGACCTAGAATTGGAGTCGAGTATCTATCTAGTTTAGGATCGCGTGTGTGCTCTTAATTGGTCTTCTCATAATTTTGGGGTTTTCTTTATATTTTCTACTATTACCAAACTACTAATTATAAATGCAGCTAGATTATGCTAAATGAGAATTGCTACAAGTTGTATCTAATGGTTTAAGAGGCACTAGGGTAGTGACTTTCACCTAGGTTCTAATTGACAGGTAATTGCATCAAAGGCACGATTGACATGATTGGGGAAGTATGTTATAACTGTTGCTCAATACTACCCACTCTACACCTCTCAGTAGAAAGAGTGGTTTTGCCCAATTGACTCTCTCGAGACCAATTGGGCATGCATATTTGCCCGAGCAACTAGGGTTCAAGTCGGGTAATTACTCTCTCGAGGTTCAACCCTTTAATTGGAACTATCAAATCTCTTGAGTCCATCCCAATTCCTTGTTGAATCAATTTTGGAGACTTAGGCTCTCTTTCTCAAGAAAAGCCCAAGTCTACTAAGCACAAACTAGTGTTTGCACCCACTAATTCATAAATTAAACCATAAAATTGACCCAAATAACAAACATCCATAATCAATCTAACCTTAAATTACCACACCCATCAATTACCCACACTAGGGTTGAGCCACAACCCTAGCTAATGGGCTTAGCTACTCATGCTTGAAGAAAAAATCAGAGAAATAGATGAAGAGAAAGACATATTAATTAATTACTAAAGTAAATACAAAGTTTCAATGATTAAAACTACGTAAAGATGCCAAAAATAGCTAAGAAATGTCTTCTCACGAGCGCAACTACAATGCTAAAATATCTTATACCCTAAAAAATGGAAAAAGGTTCTATTTATACTAAGCTGGAAAAACTGGACAAAAATACCCCTGCGGGGTCAGTGCGGGCTGCAAAAAATGGACCGCGGCCGCACTGGGCTCTTGGACTTGAAATCTTGGCTCTCTGAACTCAGGCTCCGCGGACCGCGCAGGATGGACCGCGGCCGCAGAGGTTTCTAATGCGGTCCGCACAAACATGACCGCGGACTGCGCTGGCTAGAACCTTGGCAAATTACAACTCTCTGAGCTTCTCTTCCGCGGACCCCATAGAATGGTGGTGCGGCCGCGGTGTCTTCAGTGCGGGCCGCACAATATCTACTGCGACCGCACTGCTTTGATGCCTTGAAAAACCAGTCTCTGAATCTCCCTAGTGCGGACCGCATAGAATGGACTGCGGCCGCACTAGGCTAGTTTGTCCTGAGTTGTCTTTGTCTTTGATACTTGTGCAGGTTTCACTCCTTTTGAGCTGATATTTGACATCCCGTCACTTTGTTGATCAAACCTGCAATCAAGCACAACTTATGAGCCCTTTGGGACTAATTTGTAAGAATTTGTAATCAAAGCTTAAGCAAGAAGGAGCATGAAACACATCAAAATCCCTAGTTATCAGTTCCCAAGGCACGCGACTAGGGCTGACACGGTCTAGCGGGCTACTCTGAACCCAAATCAGGGCGTCATTCAGCCGTCCCATCCCCATATCTATATAATTAATGTATTTTGTACTATGTGGGGATTTCCCTCCTATATAAAGGGAGTCCTTGTCATTTTGGGAGGGATTTGTTGCTTCAGCTGCTCCACAATAAACATAAGACAACATTCTCTCTGTTCTCTTACATACTCTCTTGATATTATTGCTCTAATTTATTATCTCCGTTATTGTTCATCGTTTATTGCTTATCATTGGCCATAAAGAGCCTTCTTTGATTTTATTATAACTGTTAGTCATACTTCGATTACCTTCGACAACTCACAGTCGAGCCCCGAAATTGACCTCGAGGCCCACAAATCGGCCAGCTCGAGACCCGATTGCTAACCTATCGGTTCGACCATCACCTTATCCTTAGCCTTTATTTCATTTCTAAGTCTCACATACATAGCATCAACTGCTTAACAACCGGCATTTAAATATATGACGTATTTTTAGAGTCCCATAATCAAATTTAATTGTTGTTACCATTTTCACGGTAAACAGTTTGGCGCCCACCGTGGGGCTAAAAAAATAGTGATTATTTTCTTGTTGGTTCTATTACACAACGCAAGTTATTTTTTACACCTTTTCTTGTCCAAGATCTTCAATTTCAGGTTGAAATGCCTAGCTCAGTAAATAGAGTCAAAAACGACAATCTCGAGGACCACAGAGGGAATGGTATGGCTGTTTCGGGTGCCGGTATACCACTACAGGACCCTATGAACGCACCAGAGCCGACCTCCAGGGATACGTCCTCGCGCGACGCCGCTCCTCGGATTCACCAGAAAGTGCGCCGAAAAGTTCCGCGGGAAATTCGCCGCCGCCGTGAGGCGATTTTCGGCGGCGGCGTAAGGCGGTGCCGGTGAAGCCGCTAGGGTACGAGGAAGAGACATACTGTCTCTAGGGTTTGGGACATTTTTATGTTAAATTTGTATCAATTAGGAGCCGTTGGATCAAAGAAGATGAACGGCTAGGATGGACTGACGCCAAAACGACGTCGTTTTAGTTAGTAAAGGGGCAGGCCGGGTTTGGGACGTTTGGGCCGAACTGGGGTGTGGATTGGTCCGGTTTTAGAGTCATTTGGATTGAATGGCCCAAATTCAACCATTTTAATTCTTTATAAGTGTTTTCTTTGTTTTCTTTTCTTTATATTTTTTATTTTGTATTTATTTTATTCATTATTTATATTTTCCTGATTTTTATGGAATTAAAAATAAAATCAAATTGACTTCTAAAAATATTATTCAATTCCCAAATACCCTTATTTCTAATTAAGCACAAATTAAGACAAATTAAAACTAACAATGCAAAAGATCATTTTTGTTATTTTCTTTATTTTTAAGCAATTCTAACTACTACTTAACCCTAAAATGTGACATTAAATCCTAAACAAATGCCAAGTGTATTTTTGTATATTTTCATATGAACTAAAATGTGCAAATAAAATGCAAACAATTAATCAGAAAATGAAACAAAATTCAAAAAATTGTAAAATAATGAAAGAAAAATCATTTTGTTTGAATTTTTGGGAATAATTCACATAGGGCAAAAATCACGTGCTCACAGCTGCCCCTCTTTGCTTGGGAACATGAAGAGTTTCCGTGCAAAGATAAGTGAGCGGAAACGAGCGATTTTTGCCCGTTTGAATATTCCGTGTGAAGCATTTTTGAAAAGATTTGACCGCACCCCGCTTCAAAGGTTGCCTACATATCCTTGGCTAAAAAGGAATCAGGTCAGTGTAGTTTGGGAAGGTTTGGTAGCTGGGACTACCAGGAGATGTGATTTCACTGCTGTTGCTGTTGCTACTGCTTGCTGATCTCCTTATTACACCGTGTCAAAATAAAAAGAAGCTAGCCTAAGCTATGAACTACAAAAAAAGGTCCTATCTATGTCTTCTAACTTGCTCTTTGTGTTGCCTTGAACTTGTATTCTCCCACTGGAATTCTTGCGTTGTTGCCTTGCATTGTGACTGTAGATGTTTCGCCATTCCTCCGAGTGATGCTTGACCGCTGAGACTTGAAATATATGCCTCCATTCTCCAGGCGAGCTCCTGATTGCTGATGTTTGAAAAGTATTCCCTTGTTCTCCCGGTGGTCTCCTGATTGATGAAGCTTGAAAAGTATTCCCTTGTTCTCCAGGCGGGCTCCTGACTGCAATGCTTGAAAAGTATCCCCTTGTTCTCCAGGTGTGCTCCTGACTTCGACAAAACCGACAAACAAAGAAAATTTCTGCCCCAGTGTGGTGGCTGGGCACATCATGTTATCAAATATTAAAAATTAAAGGATAGAATTTGAAGAGTATTCCCTTGTTCTCCAGGTGGGCTCCTGATTGCTGAAGCTTGAAGAGTATTCCCTTGTTCTCCAGGTGGGCTCCTGATTGCTGAAGCTTGAAAAGCATTCCCTTGTTCTCCAGGTGGGCTCCTGACTGTAACAAAACAAGCAAAGAAAATTTTTTGCCCCAGTTTGGTGACTGGGTACAGCATGTTATCAAATATAAAAGCTAAAATTGATAGCATTCCCTTGTTCTCCAGGTGGGCGCCTGAATTGCTGAACTTGAAAAGTATTCCCTTGTTCTCCAGGTGGGCTCCTGACTTCAACAAAAATAGACAAAAACAAAGAAAATTTTCTGCCCCAGTTTGGTAGCTGGGTACATGGGTAAGTGTTAAACTGAATTATTCTACCAACTATTATAAGAATTTGAAAGCTAAGTCCTATTATCCAGGGAGGTCCTGACAACTTCTAATAATTATGAACCTAAGTTATATCCTCTAAAGGTATTACCCCCACTACATTTGTTGTCTAAAAGGTCTTAAACTACTCCCCATTATCCAGGTGGGTCCTCACAACTTCTAGTTAAAAGATAGTTTTAACCTAAGTTATATCTACTGAAGGTACGACTCCCACTATATCTTGTTATCTGAAACAAACTTTAAAGCTACATCCCATTATCCAGGAGGGTCCTGAAAACACCTAATTGAATCCTATCATAAATGTGCAAACTTTGAAACCAACTTATATTCCTATTTATGCTAAATTATGCTACTCATGATTGTTTTGAAATTTAACTACGTCCCATTTTCCAAGAGGGTCCTGAGAATTTCCCGTCATACCTGTTTTGGGTGCTTGCTTTTTCCCTAAGGAGGGTTTCTCCGAAACCAATGAAAACATTCTGCCCCTGTTTCAATCAAAGAAAAATCTTGTCAGTTTAAAAATGTGGTGGTTGGTTTGTGGCCTTGAACTTTGAGGGTGATTGCTCCTTTTCTTCCCATGATAGCTGATTCCATTTGAAGACCTTGCTTGTTTGGTGACTAACCAGTTTCCTCTGTCATCTTTACCATTGAAAATACCTCTTCTCCATTCGGACCCAACACCCTCTATCTATTGCATTGCTCATGAACTGGCATCTACCCAACCTTTGTGTCTCGCATGAATCCCAAAGCACCCCCCACTCTGTGTATACGCTGTTCTTTCTTGACTTAACCACTGGCTTCGGCCTTGAGGTCTGTTGCTCCTTCATTTTGGTTTCCATTCGACGACCTTGCTCATTCCTTGACTAACCACTTCCTTTGTAAGCCTTGACCCGGAAAACACCTCTTCTCGTTCAGGCCCAATACCCTTTATCTGTTGCACCGCTCGTACTGACATTTACCAGACCTTTGTGTTTCACCTGGACTCCCAAGCATATTAATTGTTACCAACTCAGCGCGCATGTTTTTCTTTCCTGATTTGAAGCAATGGCCTTGGCCTCGAGATCTATTGCTCCTTCACATGCCGTACTCCAACAATAACTTTGATTTCTGCTTGGAATGCCTCGCTTGTCACTTGTTTACCACCCTTTTTGTCAATCTTTTCACAGAAAATACCTTTGATCCGTTCACCTTAGCCCTCATTCTGTTGCATTGTCTATGAATTGATACATACCCAACCTTCGTATTTTAAACAAATCCCAAAGCATGTTGACTGTTACCAGCTCATCGCGTTTGTTATTCATTCCTGACTTAACGCTTTGATATGTTCACCAGATCCCATTTTGTTCAATTGGAAAGTTTGGTGGCAGATTTTGAAGCCATTTCTCACTTGTTTTGACCACACAGACTCAAGAGGAGGAAGTAAATGAAACAAAAGGAACAGAGTGAAGGACAAAGGAAAGAGATGATTCCTAACAAGAAAACTACGAGGTAGAAACCTATCAGGTGTGGATACCAACTCTAATGACCATGACATGCACCTGTAGATATTTTGTCAAGCAAAATCTGATGTTCAGCTCTTGTTGTACCTTTTCACCATGAAACTGGGCTTCAATGCTCCGCTTATCCGATTTGAATCATAATCCTTTTTCGACTTGTGGTGCCCGTAGGTTTTCACCATCAAGCCTCTCTCATTTTGGTCTTTTTTCTCAACTCATCATCGCCTTATGGAGCCCGTGAAGGTTTTCACCAATAAGACTCTCTCATTTTTGATTTCTCACAGCTTTCATCGCCTTGTGGTACCCGTGAGGGCATTTATCATCAAGACTCTCTCATTCTTCATTTCCCTTGTTTGGACCGGAGTGTTGCCCCTAATATGATTCGCCTCTACTCGCTTGACTTGGCATCTCTCGAAAACTGATCAGAAGGTCTTCCTTTGGACTGTAATGAGGCTTTTGGATAGGGTTAGAAAGAAAGGGTATCAAAGGCTCAAAACAATTCAACATGGGCTCAAAATTACAACTTTCGGAATCAGATTTCTCACAACAACCACAACTTCTGCCCCAGTTTCTTTCTTGGGGACTTTTGGATTTTTATTTGGTGTGACTGAACCTCAGAGAGAGGCTGCCTACGTACCCTTTCGGGATCAAGTCAAACGTAGTTCAGGTCATAAAATTACTTCGTTGTTGCGATCTTTCCCTTTCCACGTTTCCTTTTCTTTCTTTTCATTTCTTTTCTTTTCCTTCTCTTTTTTTTTCTTTTCTTTTTCTTTTCTCTTCTTTTCCTTCTTTTCTTTTCTTTTCTCTTCTTTTTTCTTTTCTTTTTTTTTTTCCTTTCTTTTCTTTTCTTTTTCTTTTCTTTTTCCTTTTTCACTGTTTTTCTCTTGTTTCTCCACTTTCTTTTCCCGCCCGGGCTTACGAGTTTTATTATTGATTCCGAAAGAGAGGTATGCAAGAAAATAACCGAGGCTCAAAGGGGTAACAAAGGATAAAGTGTTTGGATAGCAGAACAAAATGCCTTCGTCATTCCAATCTCCAAAACATGCCAAGTACAAACTACACAATTAAACAAGCTGAGGAAAACATACGTAACATTTTTTGATTGTACCAAAATTACTAACCATGTCCACACATTTGCCTTCTACATTTGTCAATTACCTAGCACCATTGGACAACAATCTCGGTACCATGAACGGCCCCTGTAGACTTGGGGCAAACTTGCCTTTGGCTTCAAACCGATGCGGCATGATGCTTTTTCCACAGTATATCTTTATGTTCCGTCTGACCCAGTTTCACACAATTTGGGCTTGAAGTGATCTCAAAATGCCCTTACTTATTGCCCTCGAATGTCCTTACGTTGTCAATATTGTTTCATTGCTTCATTACTAAACTGACTTTTAAAACCAGGCTGAGAATTATGCGTGCATGTNTATGGGGTGTGTGGGTAGGTTTGGGGGTGAGGGCGAGGTTGGTGATAATATGGTGATGGACCTCTGGACCAAGCTCTCGATTCCACAACTGCAACTTCTTCTTTCTTCTTCTTTCCCAATACCCCTCCAGTGCCGCTTTGGATGGCCTGGGTAGTTGCCTTGATTGCCGAATAGCTCATAATCTTGTTTGACTTAAGACCCTCTTCCACCATACTTCCCATTTTCACTACCTCGTTGGAAGTTTTTCCCACTATTGACACCAAGTGACCATAATAGGTAGGCTCCAAAGCATGCAGGAAATAGTCAACCATCTCGCTCTCTTTCATTGGAGGATTGACTCTTGCCGCCTGCTCTCTCCATCGGAAACCGTATTCTCTGAAGCTTTCTCCGGGCTTCTTCTTAATTTTAGTCAGTGACAGACGGTCCGGGACAATTTCGAGATTGTACTGGAAATGACATACAAATGCTTGGGCCAGATCGTCCCAAGTGTACCATCGAGCATGGTCCTGTTGCGTGTACCACTCCAAAGCTGCTCCACTTAGACATTGGCTAAAGTAAGCCATCAATAACTCGTCCCTTCCTCCAGCTCCTCTCATCTTGCTGCAAAACCCCCTTAAATGGGCCACCGGATCACCATGTCCATCATATAAGTTAAACTTGGGTAACTTGAATCCTGCTGGCAGCTGGACATCAGGAAACAGGCACAGGTCCTTGTAGGCTACACTCACTTGTCCTCCAAGCCCCTGCATATTTTTGAATGACTGCTCTAAGCTCTTAACCTTGCGTGTCATTTCCTCTTGCTCAGGGTTTCTGGGAGGCTTTTCTTCCTCAGCTGAGAGATCAAGACGGGGAGTGTAAGAGCATGGTTCTGGTGGTTTAAAGGTGGCTTTGGGTGGGTAATACTGGTTATCATGGGTTTGGAAGAAAGGTTCGCTAGAGGATGTGTAATGCGACAGGTGGGGGAGCCACAAACACAGGAGTAGCTGGCGGTGGAGGGCATGGAATTTGTTTGGGTGGTGGAGGTGGTGGTGTTTGAGAGGTGGTTCCGTAGTACTGCTGGTAAGTAGGGAAAGCCGGAGATGAGTTCACTGTGGGAGGATCTTGAGGCTGAGCTAGTGGTGGGAGGTAGGTGGGGTTAGCAGGGTAGGCTGGTGGTGGACGTCCCTTCGACCAGGCCTGGTACATCTCGGCCATTTGTTGCTTCAATTTATACATCTCCTCCTTCATTGCATTAACGTCCACTACTTCCTCCTCCCTAGACGGGTCGACAATGCTTGCTTCTAATTCCTGGTTGACCATGTTTGACTTATCCTTAGAGCGGGTGTTGTAGGGATGGGTTGCCAGAATGCCAGTCAACTTAACCACTTGCCTGGACTTATCAACAACAACTTTGTTAGCGGTTAGGGCATTAACAGATAGATAACCGCACATTGGGCAATGAATGCACCTAAGCAGTTACCATTTCTATTATGCCTTTTCTTGGTTGCATGCGTCATCCCGGCGTTCTTTATTTACTTGTTTTAACCTCTCACTCTTCCCTCTCATCTCTCTTTTCGGGATTTTTCAAATTTCCATTAATGAAACTCCGATTACAAATTTATTAGGTTATTTATGCAGACTCGATGATTAAAACTAGAGCAGGAGTACATCAAAGCTTCACATCTTGGGGCCCGCGGGGCATCACTCGGCATCGCCCGGGCCTGCGCAAGATTGAGAAGGTTTCAATGTCAACTGCGACTATTTAGAGAAAACTGGCCATGTAATGACTTACTTTGACTTAAAAAGCAAAGTGGCTATTTTTCAAAAATTGTATTTAAGAAAGCAGAGACTCGGTTTTGCGAATACGGCCCTTTAGCACTTCCGACAGGGAGATTTTAAGGTTGTGCCCGCAAACCATTTTAAAATGACTCAGGGTGGCTGTTCTTGCAAAAACAACCTTCCGGCGCCCTTTTGGGGACATTTGGCTTATTGTTTTGACAAGAATGGCGTCACCCGACTTATTCATGACGAAATTAAAAAATTTGGCATTTTTGGCTATGTTTGCAAAGGGGAGGTTGGACCCGATGAGGGTTGCCTACGTATCTCACATCCGGTGAGAATCAAACCTGCGTAGTTCGGGCAACTTTGCCAAAACCAAAGCTATTTTGAATAACCATTTTCTTTCTATTTTCAAATCTTTTCTCTTTTTCTCTTTTTTTTCATTTTTTCGAAAATCCGGCAGCATTTCGGTACTATTCGGGTATTGGTGTTTTTCAAACAAATGGTCGCCCTCACTTAGTCCTAACACTGCTATTTTTAATTTGCACTTATTATATACAAGCCGGTCCACATGCAAAACCGAGCAAATAAATGCACAAGTAGCACGTAAGATGCATCAGGATGGTCTTTTCATTTCAGGTCACCTGTCCTAGACGGACCCAACCCCTGTGTTGAGTCCCCTAAGTCAAATGCACATGATGCAAACAAGCGTCCTACTAGGGATCCGACATGAGGTTATTGTTCTTCTAGGTTTAAACCCTAGGTTTATTGGTCTAGACCTGGTTTACCCGAGTGGACAACTCGGGCCGAGGGGGAGCCAGCGTACCGGGGATACAGAAGCTCCGCCGGCTTAGCAACTTATCCAAACCTCGTTCTAAATTGGGAAAGACTCTAAACAGAAGAGAAGCTACACGAAGTGCACCCTTCTCCATGATGTAGAAGACTCAGAGAGAGGAAGGGATTCGTAACAGTTTATATACAATTCAACAAATATAAAAGCGGTAAAACATTTAGCACATAAGGCATGGAACATGTAGCAAAACCAGATAAAGCCAAATATAACAATTTAACTGAGCTCGAATTCTGAACCCTGAACAAAAAGTTCTGGGTCCTGTCCCCAGCAGAGTCGCCAGAGCTGTCACACCTCCTTTTTCACTTACACCCCGTGAAGGGTATAATAAAAGGAGTTTTTCCAATTAAAAGACAATCGAAATGGGATTTATTAAGAAATTCAGAGTCGCCACTTGGGAGACTAATGGTGTCCCAAGTCATCGGTTGAATCCCGAATCGAGGAAAATATGACTCTGTTAACAGTCCGCGAACCAGAAATCCGAGTAAGGAATTCTGTTAACCCGGGAGAAGGTGTTAGGCATTCCCGGGTTCCGTGATTCTAGCACGGTCGCTCAACTGTCATATTCAACTTATTTATCTGATTTTAATACATGCCGAATCTATGTGCCAATTTTAGCTTTTAACCGCTTTTATTCAATTTTTTAAAGAAAGGTGAACGTCGTTTAAAACGTGTCTTTGGATCGCGTCACATGAAATGCACCCGCAATCCTGAACACATTTTATTCAATGTTTTGGGATTGATTTGGGTCACATGAAATGCAAACCCGAGTTTAAGAAGGTAAATTATTAAAAATGCGCGCCTAAAGCAACTACGCGTTATTATCTTTGAGGAAGGCCGTGAAATTCGCTAAACGGCCCGTCCCGAATTCTAAGTATTTTAATATAGACATTTAAAGAGGGCCCCGCAATTTATGCATTTTGTCTAGCGGGGCTCACCTCGTTTTAGTTTAAAGGCCAACCTAAAGAGGAACTATGATTTTCTATTATGTGTTGTCTTTAATAAANATTAAACTTAACTTATTTTTAGAAAACTAAGACTTCTTCTTTTTATGTTTTTGTTGGCACTATTTCTGAAAGCAAAATTCTTTTTTATATTTTCTTTTTCAGTGGCAAATAAACAAACTAATTTGAAAAGAAAACTCTTTTTGGTCTTTCTTTTCCATTGGCAAACAAAACAAACTAACAAAAAACTTTTCTTTTTTTTCTTTCATTTTCTGAAAAATCCAACAACATTTCGGCATTAGTTGGACATTGGTTTTTCTAAAATAGGTAATTAACTCTCTACACTGCTATCTTCTCTTTTTCTCTTTTTCGTTTTCAATTTTTCCAAGATATTCAAAGCCGGTCAGCATGCGAGTCCAAAACAGATAAATGCACAAGTAGGATGCATCAGGATGGTCCATTATTCCGGGTACACCTGTCCTAGACGGACCCAACCCCTGTGTTGAGTCCCCTAAGTCAAAATGCACGTGATCCAGATAAGCGTTCCTACTAGGGATCCGGCATGAGGTCAAGTTATTCTAGGTTCAAAACCTGGGTATGTGTTCTAGACTGTGTACCCGAGCGGACAACTCGAGTCGAGGAGGGGGCTACGTACCGGGGACCCGCCAGATCGTCCGGCTTATTAACTTGTCCGGCCTCTTTCTTATTTCAAGGTATGACACTAATAGAATAGGGAGTCTCAACCAGTAAGCACATCCCCGGAGGTGAGAAGAGAAGGGTTTCGGCACAGTTTATATATACAGTTCAAATAATATCAAAGCGATAAAGCATTTAGCACATTAGGCAGGAAACATGTAGGAAAATCAGATACAGCCAAACATAACAATTATTCTATGCTCGAATTCTTAAACCCTGAACCGAACGTTCTGGGTTCTGGTCCCCAACAGAGTCGCCAGAGCTGTCACACCTCCTTTTTCATACACCCGCAAGGGCGTAAAGGAGTTTTTCCAAATAAAGGACAATCGGAACGGGATTCGTTATTTATATTTCATAGTCGCCACTTGGGAGATTAATGGTGTCCCAAGTCACCGGTTGAATCCCGAACCGAGGAAATTATGACTCTATTAACAGTCCGCGAACCAGAAATCCGGGTAAGGAATTCTGTTAACCCGGGAGAAGGTGTTAGGCATTCCCGGGTTCCGTGGTTCTAGCACGGTCGCTCGACTGTCATATTTGGCTTATTTACCTGATTTTACAACATGTTTTAGTCTATGTGCTTTTTAACTTTGAACCGCTTTTATTATTATTATTTCAAGAGAATTGCAACGTCGTGGAAACACGTCTCGAACCGCGTCACATAAATGCACCCCCGATTTTTGACACATTTCGACATCGTTGGGACTTGGATTTGGTTCACATAAATGTGCACCCGTATTTAGGAAGGTAAATTATTTAAAAGACGTGCCTAAAATAGCTAACGTGTTATTATCTTTGGGGAGAGCCGTGAAATTCGCTGAATGGCTCATCCCGAAGTCTAAGTATTTTAATATAGACATTTAAAGAGTGCCCCACAATATATGTTTTGTTCGGCGAGGCTCGTCTCATTTTATTTTAAGGCCAATCCTAATGTAACTATGATTTTCTATTTTACTTTGTCTCTAATAATAAAAGAAGAAACCCTAATTATTTATTATTGTTTAAAAGCTACTATATTTAGGGCCTATGAGCTCATATAAATTCAAATCTTCATCCCAACTTGGGCCTTGAACACAGCCTGCTTACAACTAAAAGCCCAAGTGCACAAGGGCAGGCCAGCCATGCGTTAGGCCAAGGTCCAAGTAGACATATGACCTGGACAGGATCTGGGCTGTCTACAAAGAACTGAGGCCCAAACTGCCCTGAAATGGACTGTCTATTTCTGGTCATTAACCAGGCCCAACCTCAATTCGAATTAGACAAATAATCACTGAACCTTTCAAAATTATTCAAGGTGCTACCCAAATTGATGAAATATTGATCACTCTGCTTCCCGAATTAATACTCAAATTATTTCGCTTATTTAACTGCTGGTGAATTCCTAAATACCACTAGGTGGAAAACAAACTGAATACAATATTTTTAATCACAACTCATATCAACTCATTAATGAGAAAACGTTATTTCCTGTTAATACACAACTCATATCAACTCATTTTTTAAACATGCTAATACACATAAACCTCGAAATGTCTTCCTGTTTCAGCTAGTATTCCTACTTCGAATATTGAACTACACAACAAAACAACATTAAGTGAATAATTTTCCAGTTTTAAATTGTTTCCTAGCTCAAATTCCAGCACTATTTACACTTTCCCTCTCAATTCCGCTGATGTAATATTGCTTGACCTAGCAGTTGGTACGAGCTAATATTTAGCACTAATCGCACACAATCTAACAATTCTGGCCAGACTAGTTTAACAATCCAGTAAGTCCTACGAACATGTGTAAATGGAACAATGAAAACAACCAACTCCTATTCTAGTCTAGCAACTAATGTGGCAACTAACTTCATTTTAATCAATATACTAACTTAAGCATCCGTAGTCGATCAAATAACAGTCCACAGTCCAATTACAGTCCAATTAAACACATTCTAGTCAAAAGTAAACTACAAATCTAACCTATAGTCAACTATCATTACATCATGATCCAACTAGTGTGACAACTATTATTACACATTCCAGTCATGTTATAACAGGGGCAAAAATTTGAAATATGACTTCATTTCATTCCAGCTGAAGGTTACATCAGGGAAAATTCAAATGTGTACCTGAAAATCAAGTCGAAATGAACAGAAGAAGAGAATCAGCAGCAGCCAGCAGCAAAATCAGTAGTGAATCAACCCAGTAGATGATGTCAAATGATCCAGAAGAAATTTCACACCAAATCAAACACAAAACCTAGTCGAAACAGCTTGAATAGTACCAAATCAATCAACACAGCTTGAATAGACCAACACTTGACCAAAATCAGCTTATATGAGTCTAAATTCACTTGAAAACAACTCAGTAAATGAACTGAAACTCCAGCAGCCTAGTATTAGACTAGGAAATGTGAATCACTATCTAAGAGCTGAAATTATTCTAAAATTCTTAATGGAGCAGTACTTTTTTTTTTTAGATTTTTGAAGGTTTTCTATTGTTTTAGGTTTTTAGATATTTGAATTTTCAAATTCAGTANCACTGATTTTCACACTCAGATTCAAGTTCATGTCATTTTGGTTTTTAAGTGTACTAGCATTAGAAATTAAACTACACTACACTAAGGCTATTGTTTTGAGATGAATCAATATAAACCAGAGCTCAACAGTCCAATACAGTCAGAAGTTATTTACATTGAACAATTAACCAAAAAAAATCTACTCGAAATTTTAACAGACAGATCTACAACAAAAATTATGCGGCAAACTTCATTTCATGTCTCAAATTGATTTCTACATTGTGCCAGGCTTAAGAGATGTACCTGGAAGTTACAGCGGAGAAGAAGAAGTCAGTAACAGCAAATAGACAAGCAGCAATCACAATCAGCGACAACAGGGGCAATTCTGAACCAAAACAACTTCAAAAAACCCAGGAACACACTACAGAAGTACAGCACCCAATAGATGACCAAAAATAGCTTGATTGAAACCAAAGTCACTCGAAATTAGACCCAGGACAGTTTCTGAACCCTCAGTAACTAGCAACACCAAAAAATAACTTGACTAAACCCAAAACAACTTTGAAATTGAATCCCAGACCACTAGGAACTTGGATTAACAAGCTAAACCCGCAATCAAACTAGAAATCTCATTGTAACAGTGCTTCTGGAGTTTTCTATTGCTTTTTTTTTATTTTTAAATGAACTAAGATCTAAAAAAGGAAGAATTCTTCAGATTTGGTTTTGAAGTTTGAAATTCAAATTTCAGATCTGTGGAGCTTGCAAAATACCTCTTGGGGGAATTTTTTTTTGAGATTCAAAACTTGTTTAACAAGGCAATACCTACTGCCTTTTATAGGCAAAACTAAAGGGGAACTTCAGATTTTCAGTTTTCCCTTTTGATCCTTCCTTAATTTTCATCTTTGCTTAAAAGTCCCTAAAGAACTGACTTATTTTCCAAGTTATCCTACTATATTTCCTGAAATTCTAAATTGAACCCTATTCTAGAGTGTTCTAGAGCTTCCAAATTCAGTTGCTATCCTATTCCCTAAGTAAACTACCCTTACTGCCCCTGTACTACTCATGAAATTACTAACCTAGTTAAACCAAGCCCCAAACCTGTCACCTTAGTCAAGAGGTGACCCTAGTTACTTACTAAAGCCTAAGCTATTCAGCTATAACCAAATAATACCAATAAGAAAACTTAACAATTGACTAATTGATCACACTAGACTAACTCCTAATTAACACTAAAGCACTAAAGCCAAATTTAAACCCAAGTCGAATTAGTATCAAACACCAAACTCAAAAGAACAATAATACGCTTCCAATCGTCAAACTCAATAACAGTTCAAACTCAAACCCAGATCAGATCAAACAGAATTAAAACAAAGATGAAGGATTCAATAATCAGAACAGCAGTTAAGTTGAACTCCTAGGGTCAAATTTTAAACAAACGACTGAATCAAATGACAGGAGAAAGATTAACTACACATGAGACGAGTTAAAATCCTAAATTAATCCTAAAATGAAAGAGGTGTTGAAGATGAACAGAATTCATATATGTATAATAAAATGACACATAATGAAGAAAAAGAAATTAAGAACACTTACTAATTTCTGGGCCTAAAACTCGAAAACACAGGCTCTAGCCGACTCTTTTGAAGCTCGAGCTTAAATCAAAATTTGAAGGGCATCAATGACAGATGAAGCCTGAGGGAGGCATAAGGGTCACAGGGTATTGCTTTGGAGCGATTTGGAGGTGGCGCAGCCACTGGAGCAACTGTGGCGGCACTAGGGTTTTACACATTCGAAGAGACCTGGTGTGATTTGAGAGATAATGGTAAGGGATTCGTGATGAGGGAGGGGAGAGGGTGATTTGGTGTTAATTTGGCGAAGTTTGGAGATGGTATGATTTTGCCGGAATCTTAAATTTAAGATTCGACGAGACTGGTGACGATTCAAAGGAAACTAGAGGCGGATTTGGAAAGAGGGGAACGAGGAGAGGTTGTGGTGTAAATTTGGGGTGGTTTGGAGACTCGCCGCCGCCGTGAGGCGATTTCCGGCGGCAGAGTAAGGCGGTGCCGGTGAAGACGGTAGGGTACGAGGAAGAGACATATTGTCTCTAGGGTTTGGGACATTTTTATGTAAAATTTGTATCAATTAGGAGCCGATGGACTGACGCCAAAACGACGTTGTTTTAGTTAGTGAAGGGGCAGGCCGGGTTTGGGACGTTTGGGCCGAACTGGGGGTGTGGATTGGTCCGGTGTTAGAGTCATTTGGATTGAATGGCCCAAATTCAACCATTTTAATTCTTTATAAGTGTTCTCTTTGTTTTCTTTTCTTTATTTTTTTATTTTGTATTTATTTTATTCATTATTTACATTTTCCTGATTTTTATGGAATTAAAAATAAAATCAAATTGACTTCTAAAAATATTATCCAATTCCCAAATACCCTAATTTCTAATTAAGCACAAATTAAGACAAATTAAAACTAACAATGCAAAAGAACATTTTTGTTATTTTTTTTATTTTTAAGCAATTCTAAATACTACTTAACCCTAAAATGTGACATTAAATCCTAAACAAATGCCAAGTGTATTTTTGTATATTTTCATATGAACTAAAATGTGCAAATAAAATGCAAACAATTAATCAAAAAATGAAACAAAATTCAAAAAATTGTAAAATAATGAAAGAAAAATTATTTTGTTTGAATTTTTGGGAATAATTCACATAGGGCAAAAATCACGTGCTCACATTGACTATTTCGCTTGGTCCCACTTAGATATGACAGGAATTCTGCCGGAAAGAACCTCCCACAGACTCAGTGTCGACCCCAGGTTTAAACCAGTAAAGTAGAAAAAAATACCACAGTCCGAGGTAAAACACGCATTCATCAAGGAGGAGGTAATGAAAATTCTTAAAATAGGGTCCATCAGAGAGGTAAAATACCCCGAATGGCTAGCCAACGTAGTCCTCGTACCCAAAAAGGGAAATAAGCTAAGGATGTGCGTAGATTATTAGGACTTGAATAAAACGTGTCCCAAGGATTCGTTCCCATTGCCTAACATCGATCATCTGATCGATGCTACGACCGGTCACGAGACCCTCACCTTTCTCAATGCCTACTCGGGGTATAATCAGATTCAGATGAACCCCGAGGATAGGGAGAAGACTTCGTTCGTCACGAAATATGGTACCTACTTTTATAACGTGATGCCCTTCGGACTAAAAAACGCAGGGGCTACGTACCAGCGTCTAGTTAATAAAATGTTCGAGCATCAAATAGGAAAATCCATGGAAGTTTATATTGATGATATGCTAGTTAAGTCCCTGCGCGAAGAGGACCGTTTGACTCATTTGCAGGAAACATTCGACATCCTCAGAAGTTACAACATGAAGCTCAACCCCGAGAAATGTGCCTTCGGAGTGGGTTCGGGCAAATTCCTGGGCTTCATGGTATCAAACAGGGTGATCGAGATTAACCCCGACAAAATCAAGGCCATCGAGAAAATCACGATGGTAAATAATGTAAAGGTCGTGCAACGACTGACGGGGCGAATAGCGGCTCTGGGTAGATTCGTATCAAGATCATCTGACAGGAGCCATCATTTCTTCTCTTTACTCAAAAAGAAAAACAACTTCGAATGGACTCTAGAATGCCAACGCGCCTTAGAAGAGTTGAAACGATATCTGACTAGCCCGCCTCTACTCCATATGCCAAAGGAGGATGAAACACTATACCTATACCTAGCCGTATCAAAAATAGCGGTAAGCGGTATGCTGGTTTGAGAAGATCAAGGTATGCAATTTCCTGTTTATTATGTAAGTCGGACCCTAGGGGATGCCGAAACTAGGTATCCGCACCTTGAAAAATTTGCTCTCGCATTAATAAGCGCCTCGCAAAAATTGAAGCCCTATTTTCAATGCCACCGTATTTGCGTTCTCACAACATATTCTCTCCGGAGCATATTGCATAAACCCGAACTATCGGGCCGATTGGCCAAACGGGCCATCGAACTTGGGGGGTATAATATCGAATATCAACCCCGAACGGCCATCAAGTACCAAATCCTAGCGGACTTCGTGGCTGATTTTTCACCCTTCCTCGTGCCCGAGGTAAAAAAGAAACTTTTACTAAAATCAGGCACATCTTCCGGGGTATGGTCCCCGTTCACCGACGGCGCCACAAACGTGAGAGGATCCGGACTCGGTATAGTCCTGAAGCCACCTACGGGCGGCGTAATTAGGCAATCTATAAAAACTGCAAAATTGACTAACAATGAAGCCGAGTACGAGGCTATGATTGCAGGTTTAGAACTAGCCTAAATCTTGGGAGCCAAGACCATCGAGGCAAAATGCGATTCACTCCTGGTAGTAAACCAGGTGAACAGGAGCTATGAAGTCCGGGAGGACAGGATGCAAAGGTACTTGGATAAAATCCAAGTCACATTACGTCATTTCAAAGAATGGACCTTAGTCCACGTGCCTCGAGAACAGACTAGCGAGACCGATGTCATCGCAAACCCGGGATCATCTGTTGAAGAAGATGACCTACTCTCCAGGGCTGTTATTCAGCTATCTAAATCAGTGGTCGAGGAAGGTCATGCCGAAATTAACTCCACCAACCTAACATGGTACTGGAGAAATAAATATATTGATTATTTGAAAGACGAAAACTTTCCTGCGGATCCAAAAGAATCGAGGGCCCTGCAAACCAAAGCATCCCGGTTCTCGCTCGATGAAAACAATACTCTGTACAGGAGAACTTTCGATGGTCCCCTATCAGTATGTCTGGAGCTAAGGGATACAGACTATGTACTCCAAGAAATTCACGAGGGTACTTGCGGAAACCATTCCAGCGCCGATTCCTTAGTCCGAAAGGTGATCAGGGCAGGCTACTACTTGGACAACATGGAGAAAGACACCAAGGAATTCGTCCAAAAATGCGATAAATGCTAGACATTTGCCCCCATGATTCACCAACCCGGCGAACAACTACATTCGGTCTTATTGCCATGGCCATTCATGAAATGGGAAAGGGACATCGTCGGGCCCCTGCCGGCTGCCCCAGGTAAAGCTAAATTCATTTTATTTATGATTTACTATTTCTCAAAATGGGTGGAAGCGCAGGCCTTCGAGAAAATTAGAGAAAAAGATGTCATTAACTTCATCTGGGACCACATTACGTGCCAATTCGGGATTCCCTCCGAGATAACGTGCGATAACGGGAGACAGTTCATCGGAAGCAAGGTAACATAGTTCCTTGAGGATCACAAAATCAAGAGAATCCTATCAACGCCTTACCACCCGTGTGCAAACGGCCAGGCCGAGTCCACAAATAAAACCATCATCCAAAATTTAAAAAAGAAGTTGGAGAGCGCCAAGGGGAAGTGGAGAGAAATGTTGCCTGAAGTGCCATGGGCATACCAAAAACCTTCAAAATCAAGCACAGGGGGGACGCCTTTCTCCCTAGTGTACGGCGCTGAGGCTTTGATACCAGTGGAGGTAGGGGAGCCGAGCACCAGATTCTAACACACCACTGAGAGCTCGAACAACGAGGCCATGACAACGGCCCTCGAACTGCTAGATGAAAAACGGGAAGCCTCGCTGGTTCGAATGGCCGCCCAGAAGCAAAGGATCGAAAGGTATTACAACAGGAGAAAAAACCTCCGACATTTCGGAGTCGGGGACTTGGTCCTAAGGAAAGTCACCCTTAACACCGGAAACCCTAATGAAGGGAAGCTGGGTCAAAATTGCGAAGGACTATACCGTGTCCTCGGAATAGTTGGTAAAGGGTCTTACACGCTCGATACCATGGAGGGCGAACAACTTCCAAGCAACTGGAATATATCAATGTTAATATGGTATTATTGCTAGGACATCCGATTGAAAATTCTGAATGCACCCTCGAGCACACGTTGCACGCTTTTCCTTCGACCGGATTTTATCCCTAGAAGGGTATTACGGGCAAGGTTTTCAACGAGGCAACGACCATATGCTACCTAAGGAGATTCAACAAGTATTCAAGATTTCTTTTGCAATCAATCCCGAATACTGGGGGGCATCCCCCGGAAGGTCACCTTCTCGGAGAAGCTAAGATATGCCGAACAGGGTTCCAATAGGAAAATAATGTACCAGACCAAACGGTCAAACGAACCGTGTCCGCATAGAACAACCAGGCTCCTAACAGCAAAGGCATATATCTTGTACCAAGTGATTGAAGAATACTTTTCATCAAAGCATATCACGCCCCAAGAGAAACTCGGTATTTTTAGCAAAAATGACTCCTCTGTCAAAAAATGTCCCGAACACTCGGGGACTGGCATCGACAACTCAACGCCTGAACGACCTCCGGGTCGAGACTCCAAACTCATAAGCCCTCAATGATGCAGCATGAAAATCACAAAACATTTCCAAGGTCAAAAATGCCCCAAACACTCATGGAATGGCGTCAAAATCTCAAAAATCGCATGACCTTAGGGTCAGAGTCGCCAAAATCATAAGCCCCTGATGAGGCAACACCAAATTTGCAAGTAATGGCTCCTGAGCCAAGAAATCCTCGATAAGCTCAGGACTGTCGTCAAATCGTCATCTCCATCGCAATGGCTCCCGAGCCGAAAGATCCTCGATAACTCGGGGACTGTCGCCAATCACCATTCATTAAAAAACCCGAGGACGTAAGACCCCGAGTGGGAAGACTCGGTCTCGTAAGACCTACATAAGGCAGAAACAACAATATCTGTAAGACCTCAAGCAAGGCATGAACCGCACTTTTACCAAGTGACAATATCTGTAAGACCTCGAGCAAGGCATGAACTATACTTGTACCAAGTATCTAAAAACCATAAGACCTCAAAGGCATGAAAATTTTGCAAGACCTTGCTAAAGGAATAAATCCGATCTTAAAGTTAAGGCTATATATCAAACTTGTAAGACCCCTAAAAGGAATACCCTCGATATAGATGCCGAAACTACTTCACTCGGGATCCAAAATGGCTCCGGTCAAAGAACAAATGACAACGGTCATAAGGTTGTACTAGCCAAACTAACGCAACTCGGGGACGCCCGAGCGTCGCTACAAAATCACAAGCCTTCAATTACTTCGAATCTACTTTGAAAAGAACTGGTTAAACATGCTACCCTTGACATAGGCAAAAGAGCTTCGACCATGTCAGCTCCTAAACACTGGCTTCCAGATACTCAGCCTCCGAGCCAAACCTCCCGAGGTGCTCGATCATCGCCACATAACAACTCACAATCGAAGTTTTTATTAAACTGTCCAAAAGTCAGGGAAACACTTTCAAAAATCCTTATCGAGGGAAAAATAAAGCCTACACAAAAGGTCGCATCGACACAAGGCGTAAGAGCCATTGTCGCCAGCCCACATAAAAGGTCGCACCGACCCAAAGCGTAAAAGCCACTATCGCCAGCTTAAAATACGACAACTTGAGGGTTGAATGAGCTCGAGTCGAAACCCGACTCGGAGATTGAACCCAAAACAGTTAACTAAAAATGCCCAAGAACAAAAGCGTAAGAGCCCAAACGCCAGATTACATTAAAAGGTCGCATCGACCCAAGGCGTAAGAGCCATTGTCGCCAGCCCGCACAGATCGAAAACTTGAGGGTCGAATGAGCTCGAATTGAAACCCGACTCGGAGACTGAACCCAAAATAGTCAACTACATATGCCAAAGGGCGAGGCGTAAGAGCCACTATCGCCAGCCCACATAAAAGGCCGCATCGGCCCAAGGCGTAAGAGCCATTTCGCCAGTTCACACAAGTACAAAAACTTGAGGGTCAAAATGAGCTCGAGTCGAAATCTGACTCGGATAGTGAACCCGAAACAGTTAACTAAGAATGCCTAAGAGCGAAAAGCACCAGATCTCAAATGATAGCTTACGCTAAGAGGGCGTACCGACCCAATACATACGAGTCGCTGTCACCAGCGCTAAGATCAAAGGTCGTGCTGGCCGGATGCGTGAATAAACTAGGACCGAGGGTCTAACTCGAGACCTGTGACCTCAGGTCGAAAGTCAAAATACACCACATAGTATTTCCAGAAGAAAAAAAGGGAAAGAAGGGGTAAGAAATAAAAGGCCTCCTTAAGCGCCTCGGCTTCAGTTTTGATCCCGGATAATGTAGCTACCAGCTCATAATGGAGACCTCTGTACTTGTCGCTATCCTCCCTCGCATCACCAAGCTGATGCCCGACTAAGGTCACCTTGTCCTGGAGGAAATCCCTCTCGGAAGTTATCTCCTTCACATGTCATTTGAGTTCGGAGACTTCAGAGTCTCTGGCCCGGAGCTCCTCCCTTAGCAGGCCGCTTTCCTTCTCAAAAACTGCACGAATCGGATCCAAGATGTTAAAACACTGGGATCTGGCAAAATATTCAGATAATAGTAAAACAAGGACTAAGTAACTTGTTCAGTAAGGAGAGCCTTCTCGCGCTCATGACGGGTCACCTCATCTCGACACCGGGTGAAAGTATGACTATAAAGCGCCTTGGCCTGAAGCCGCAGAAAAAGACAAGTTAGAAAGGCAAAGGACAGAACAACCGAGGCTAGAGCGACAGATAGGATTCGCACAAATTACCTGCTTACAAAGCCTACTTATCTCACCAAAGACGAGCGAAGCATCGATTTCAGGGGTTTCCTCGGGAACGGTTGGAAACCTCTCGAGCGCATCTCTGTTTTTGACAGGTCTCCCCGCATCGGAAGGTTCTTCGCGCGGGGCATCTTGCACTCCCTTAGGAGGTAGGGTCATTTCTTGAAGGGGATCAATCACGACCACGGCACTAGCAGGGTCAATCAGGACCGTCCCTTGCTCAATCAGTGCTCCAGAACTAGGCCCCTCCAAACCACTTACCGAAGGCACCCCTGCCCGAGGGGAACCCTGGCCATCGGCCAGCTCAGAGGCACCACCCGATACTTCCTCAATCGTCCCTCCGCAATAAAGCTGGATCACAACGACATCAGACTCCGGCTCAGAAGGCACCATCTCTCCGGCCCAAGGATCGGCCAGGTTTATCATTCCCTCGGGCGCTGTCGAGAAGCTATTTTCCCCCTCACCTTCAACTCGAGGGTTTCCTGCCGATTCCGGAGATAGGGCTGCCGGGTCAGCCTTAGCTTCTTCCGCCATAATCTTCTTGGATTCCGAAGGTCCGTCCGATGATTCCCTTTGCCTTTTCTTCCCTTGCTCGGGTAGCAGAGCACCCACCCCACCAGGAAATGCTCCATTCATCAAAGGGACTTCCCCCGACCTACACAAATGCAAGAAGTAAGCGCAGGGAACGAGAACGCTGTGAATAGCGATTTAGATCGAAAAACGTGACTACAGCAGGGGTAGAGTCTCACCATGATCCTTAGCTTCCCACCGAGCTTGGGATAGATCACACCACACTCGCTCAGCATACGGGCAGATCAAGTCCAGACGGCCGACCCAATTGGAGAGGTTCGGAACCGCGCCAGGGTGAATTGTTGCGGCTGCATTGGCAAAAAAAAGAGTTAAGTGCCTGGAAGAACGTAGTCAAAGAGAAGTGAGGGAATGCTAGATGATGTGTCCACTTACGCTCCACATTCCACCTCTCAGGGAACGGCATCCTTTCCGCCAGGATCAGGTCAGAAGTCCTTACTCGGACAAATCGGCTTATCCATCCCCCATTCTCGAACTCCTCGGTGCAGGAGAAGAGGGCCCTCGGGGCTGGGCAATGGAGCTTGATTAGACCCCCTCGGAAGATACGGGGGTTGTACATCCTGATCAGACGATCGAGAGTGAAGGGCATCTCCTCGATCATGTTCACATAGTGCCTAATCATGATAACAACCCGCCAGAATGAAGGGTGAATTTGGCCAAGGGTCACTTGATACCATAGGCAAAAGTCGAGAATCACGGGATCGATCGGGGGTGAAGATGGCCCCATCGGCCCTAGTGTAAACGGGTAAGTACACACTAAGAAAACCAGCTTTATATGCCGTAATATCTTCCTCCCAAGCAGGGATCTCCACCAGCACAGCATTCCCCCAGCGACAATCAGCTCTCACTCTTCCGATGTCTGTCATCGCGCTAATATATTGAGTCACGGGCTCACGGCGCCCCAGCCTCGAAGAAGGCCTCTAGACCTTGAAATCAGAAGCCATCACAAAGAATCCTGGGACATATTCCTCGGCACAAGGAGGTATGCCCGCTTCACCTTGAGATAGAAGCGAAGAGGATGAGGTCACGTTCTCCTGGGAAGCAGAGGCGGGAGCTTTCGCAATTCCTAGAAAATTCCGGAGGAAAAAAGGGCGTTGCGTTACTATGAAAGAACGAAAGTAAAGGTAGAACGAACCTTTTTTAGGGGATGAAATATCGTGAGTTATAAAGAACAAGAAGGAGAGTATTTATAGAAATCCCGCGTGCGCGTTGAAGGAGGCCAAAAGACAGCTAAATGACATAATCAATGCAAAGACCTTCAGGGTCTGCGTGCGTATTGCCTTTTGGCACCTTATGACTGCCGTCGCAACAAAAGAATCAGAGGGGGCAGAAATTCAAGATCGTTTCTTATCACTTTCACTCTAAGAAACACGGAGACTATCTGTGCACGGTAAAATCGGGGGGTCCAATTTCCCCATCATTATGATGCCCCGCGAGCATACTTCCCAAGGCTCGAGACAGGGATCGAGGTTTACCTTCGAGGGCTGTCGACGCTCGACCTCAGAGCCATGCAGACCAACGGCTATATCGAGAAAATGGGTAGTTCCCAAGGCACGCGGCTAGGGCTGACACGGTCTAGCGGGCTACTCTGAACCCAAATCAGGGCGTCATTCAGTCGTCCTATCCCCATATCTGTATAATTAATGTATTTTGTACTATGTGGGGATTTCTCTCCTATATAAAGGGAGTCCTTGTCATTTTGAGAGGGATCTGCTGCTTCAGCTGCTCCACAAGAAATATAAGAGAACATTCTCTCTGTTCTTTTACATACTCTCTTGATATTATTGCTCTCATTTATTATCTCCATTATTGTTCATCGTTTATTGCTTATCATTGGCCATAAAGAGCCTTCTTTGATTTTATTATAACTGTTAGTCATACTTCGATTACATTCGATAGCTCACGGTCAAGCCCCAAAATCGAGACCCGATTGCTAACCTATCAGTTCGACCATCACCTTATCCTTAGCCTTTATTTCATTTCTAAGTCTCATATACATAGCATCAACTGCTTAACAACCGGCATTTAAATAAATCACGTATTATTAGAGTCCCATAATTAAATTTAATTGTTGTTACCATTTTTACGGTAAACAAACCATTCTCCAATCTTAATAAAACTTTCAGCTTCTTATTTCTTCCAAGAGCTTTTCTTTTTCCTAGTGAAAGATACTTTTATTGAAAGCTAGAAGTGTAGGTTGGCCCAAATCTTCAAGAGCGACATAATTCCATTTAAGCATGTGTGAGAAAGTGTTGTTACTAGAACATAGAAGTTCAATCAATGTTCAGTACGTACAACATTAACCTTATATTATCTGACTTTTTTTTTCTTTCTTTTGTATCTTTCTTCCCTTTGTCTTTTTTCTTTCTTCAATTGTATCTTTTAACTCAAACTAAGGCTACTGTCTATAATACACGCTTTAGTGTATAGTCAAAAACATATCGACTAAGATTTCAAATTTTGAGTCCTAACAAAAACACGTGGCTTGAGAGTAATGTAACTTAAATTCAAACTAAGGCTACTGTTTACAATATATGCCTCAGTGTACTCAAAAATATTTTGAAAGAGACTTCAGCTTTTGAATCTTAATAAAATTTTCAATCTCTTATTTCTTTTTCTTTTCTTGTTGCTAGTGAAAGAAACTTCTATTGAAAGCTAGAAAAGTGTGTTGGCCCAGCTCTTTTAAGAGTGATATGCAATCCATTTTAACATGTGTGAAAAAGTGTTGTTACTAAAATTTAAAAGTCTAATCAATCATCAATACACAATGCATTAACCTTATATTTTGTTTGACTTTTCTTTCTTTCTTTTGTATTTTTCTTCCTCTTGTCCTTTCTCTCTCTTCAATGGTATCTTTTATTTTCTCTTCTTTTTGTTGTTCACATGGATTTGTTCCCCCACAGCATGGCATCCAGATATTGAGATTGTGACTATGCAACCTTAAACGTATGGACCAAACAAATCTGCACTTGTTAGGATTGGATGGCCTCGTCATTATTGGTTCTCATGATTGGTCCAAATCATTAAGCTAGCATTTGGCCATAGATTCCCAAATTTGTTTTGAAATATCTGTTTTGGATGAGTTTGGTTTAAAGATGAAAATGTGTTTGGATATACGTTTTCAAAATATATTTCCCAAATTCATTTTGGAAAAACATGTCTATTATTAGTGTTTGTAAAGATTTTCACCCAAAACCACGTATTGAGCTAGTTTTGGAATTTGGGATTTAGGATTTGGGATTTCGCCAAACTATAGGCAAAATCTATGGCCAAACATGTATTTTCCAAAATAAAATTTAAGTTTATTTTGGCAAAATATATGACCAAACGGGTCCTAAAACACCGAAGCAGCCTCGTAATTACTATATTTCATGATTGGTCCAAATCATTATTCTATGTTGGATAAAATCATAATTATAATTAATTTTTTACATATTGGATATACAATACTTTGTTTAAATTTTTACATTTTGTATATATATATATGTATGTATGTATGTATGTATGTTAGAGAATGTATATAGAGTTATTTCTTTGTAATGTCAATAGATTGCTTTCTTAGTAATGTGCATAGCCATATATAGATAGCAGATTGTAGGACAAATTTGTAGGATTCCTTCTTTATTTCTTTCCTTAGTTAGCACCTATTGTATTATATTTATACATCACTTACCTATTGGAATAAAACACAAGTTATTCTCTCCAATTCTGATTACATGGTATCAGAGCTGGAATTAGCTCATAGTGTTGCCAGAATCTGTACCAAGTTTCTAAGTGACAGTCACATACTAACTAGGGAGATTTGCTTCCCTTTGATCTATAGAAACTCAGAATCCAGTGGTCGGATTCGAAGTGCGTAAAGCTCATGCTCCGGTGAGAATTTTCTAGCAGGGTCTATCCAGAAGCAAGTGTGGGCGCGTGGCAGATCACTTTTATCTGATCTTTTAGCTTCGAAGTCGAGGAACAGTATCCGTCGCAGTTGTGGTGTTTCAATGATCAACAAACTACGGCTGATAGCGGTAACTTTGTTCTAGTTTTTGATTGCTCCCCGTTTCTCAGTTTTTTTGCTGATATCAACGATTTGTAGTCTATAATGTTGTTGAGGCTGCCTAATTTGTAGACCCAGGTTATGGATTTGCTGATTTGTTTGTATTCCGGTGAAGTTTTATTTGGGTTAGTTTAAAACTTTTGTGGTCATCCTTTCTCCACGATAGACATTTATCAGTGTTTGGGGTTTTGTTTGGTGAAGTTTTCTTTGATATTCTTATTCTGTTGTTATGGGTTCTTTTTTTCCTCGATTGGGAACATGACTGAAAATCAGGAAAGAGGAATTGACAATAACAATGATTATGTTCTGGTTTCGGCGGATGAGTTTGCGCAATTCTCCCATATCAAGAATCGCTTAAGGAATCTGCTACAGTATCCACCCTTGTTGAGTCGGGACAAACATGTATTATCACCTCTTCAAACGAAAGGGTGATTGATTCTGGTGCTACTAATCACATGACATGTAATCCTAATATCTTGTCGAGCTTTCAATCGCACAAAGCACCATCTCCTGAAATTGTAGCTGATGGAACAACCTATAATGTTCTGGGATCAGGAACTATTAAAATGGCCTCCTCTATTACTCTGTCATCCGTGTTAAGTCTACCAAAGTTGGTTTTTAACTTGATTTCTATTCGTAAACTTACTAGAGACCTCAATTGTTATATTTGTAAAGACCGGACCGGTCGTTTTGAGCATTTGCACTCTATTCCGCTATTTGAAGTCTTGAGTAGCTTCGTATGATGTATTATGTCATGTATGAATCGTCGGTTTTGGTTTTCAGGTTAATCAGAATTAATTTGGGAGAATGATTCTCAACTAGGAAGCTTTAAGTTGGAAGAGTTGACCAAGTTTGACTTTTGAGTATCTGACCTCAGATCAGAGTTTTGATGGTTTCATTAGGTCGAGATGGTTATTTTGGACTTGGTCTTATGGCTGGATTTGCATTTGGATATTTCTAGAAGGTTTCGGCACTATTTGGCGAACGTTTGAAATTTCAAGGTTTAGAATGTTCAGAAGTTTGACAGGGAGTTGACTTTGATGATATCAGGTTCGAATTATGGTTTCGAGAATTTGAATAGTTTCGTATGTCATTTGGAACTTGTGTGCAAAATTTGAGTTCATTCCAAGTTGATTTGATAAGGTTCGGCATAAGTTTTGAAAGTTGACATATTCAAAGTTCATTAAGTTCGATTTGAGGTGCGATTCATGGTTTTGATGTTGTTATGCATGATTTGAAGCCTTGAATATGTTCGTGTTACGTTATGGGACTTGTTAATATGTTCATACGGGGTCCCGAGGACATAGGGTGAGTTTCAAATAGGATTAGGCTCTGTTGCGCTCGTTTTTTTAGCATAAATGGTAGCACATTAAGAAAATGAGCTCCGATTTCTGTTTTGATTGAAGCATTAGATCCGTATCGTAATTATGGAATCATATCAATTGGGATCTTCAAGTTTCAACATCGTATGATAAATTTATGGTCATTTTACTAAGAATTGGGTTGCTAGATTGTTTTTAGATTAATTACGAAATTGCCATTAAATTTGTATTTAAAAATCTGACTATTTCCAAATATTGAAACCAACATATGTCCTTCATTATAAGGTCAAATGGAGTGATTTAAAAGCCTAACTTGACTGAAAGTTTACAAGGAATCCACTGGAGGTATCAAAAGCGAGTTTCAAGATCGTTTGTCATGAGAAACGAGGCAGAACAACTGGACAGAAACATATCGAGGGATTGTTCATTTGGTCATATTTTAAGTTGGGGAGCTCGGATTTGGGCGATTTTGGAGGCGATTTTAACCACATGGATTAGGGTAAGTGTTCTCTAATCGGTCTTGATTATATTTTATGAACCTATCTTCATTTTTATCATTTTATAGATGATTTCAAAGTGAAATTTGGGGGGATTTATTCTAAGGTTTCATAAAGTGAATTTTTGAGTTTTGAACATCGATACGAAGCCGTATTTAAGTGAATCTAGTATAGTTGGGCTCTTAACTGGATGGGTTATCAGATTTTGTGGGTTTTATCGGGTTCCAAGGTGCGTGCACGGATTTGACTTTTTGGTTGACTTTGGGCTTTTGATTAAATATTCGACCTTTATCTTTTGGAATTGTTTCCTTAGGCATTATTTGATCTATTTGAGTTGCTTTTTGCTAGTTTTGAGCCGTTCAGAGGTCGGTACGCGTGGGATGGCATTTTTAGAGTATTGTTTGGCTTGCTCGGTATTGGATTCGCCTTGTTCGATATAAGTAACACTTCTTATCTTGGTGCTGAGGGTATAAACCCCTAAATATACGTGATATGTGTTAGGTGTTGAGGTGACACACATGTTAGGTGACGGGCGTGTGGGCGTGCACCGTGTGAATTATGACTCGATTGTTTCTCTGATACTGTGTAATTACCTAACCTTGTTTTCATCCATGAGATTTCTACGTGTTAGAGTAATTAAGTTGTGTTCCATGTTAGAAACCATGTTTAGGCTATACGCTTATTCTGTTAGGACCCACTGAGGTCATATCTGATGTGGTGTTATTTGACTAAATTGCAGTTACATACTCAGTCATACTCATTCATTTGCATATCATATCTCAATCTCTGTTGCAATTTATTGATACATCATATCATCATTTTTGGGCTAATTTTCATGATTGTGAGGCCGAGAGACTAGAGAGATTGATGACTGAGTAAGGTCGAGGGGCTATTTGTGAGTGATGTTTATGGGAACGGGGTGCACGCCGCAGCAGTCTTTATTGATTCATGCCATGATTGGCTTATTATAGCGCTTGGGCTGGATCTCTCCCTCCGAAGTCTGCACACTCACAGTGAGCGAGGTAACTCAGTGAAGTTGCCGAGTGATTGGGAGGACTGCGTGACTGTGAGGATTGAGTGACTATGAGGACTAAGTTACTGGGAGGATTGAGGGACTGGGAGGACTGAGTGAATTGATACTCTGAGAGTATGCATATGGTTTTATCACGGAGTTGCGTTGCGTTCGACATGTACACTTGACATACAGGAATAGAGATGCATTTTCCTCATGTTGTATGGTATTGCGTCATTCATGACTTCAAATACCCATTGACATATAAGCATAGAGATGTAATTTCCTCATGCCATTTGATAATGAAACATCTTACCTGTTATTGAAAGTTTTTGGAAAAAATTATAGTTTTTCAGTAAAAGATTTGGGTTTTCACTGATATACTTGAAAAACATGCGTATTTTCCGGAACTGTGAACGAGCTGAGCATTTTACCTTTAAGTTATTTCTTGTACCACTTTTATTATATTGTTATGAGATGTTGTTGGCTATTGGTGTTCGACTCTGCATTTGTCCCAGCTCGTCACTACATTCAAACTAAGGTTAGGTTTGTTACTTATTGACTACATGGGGTCGGTTGTACTCATACTGCACTTCTGCACCTTGCATGCAGATTTTGGATGCTGATGTTGTTGTATATGGCGGGAGCTGGCATTGAAGATGTACCTGCGTTCCGGCAATAACTGTCATTTGTTCTTGGTAGCTTTAGAATTGTCGATCTGTTCATGTATATTTAAAATAAATGGTGTATTTATTTCATACCAGCTTTGTAGACTCTAAATCTTACAAGCTCATGATTTGTACTACTAGTCCTTGGGAATTCTTGGTATAGAAGTTCAGTTCTATTAACTTTGTTTCTCTTAGTAAATCTCATTGGTATTGGATTTTTGTTAAATTGGCTTACCTAGCGGGTTGGATTCGGTGTCATCACGACTAGTTGAATTTTGGATCGTGACAATATCTCATTCGAGATCATTGTCTCTTTCAAGATCTTACGACGAAGCAAATTTTTGGTAAAGGACATCTATATGGTGATCTCTATATCCTTGATGAATATGAGCCTCGATTTGTTGCCTACTCCAGTGTCGTGACTCCATTTGAAGCACACTGTCGACTACGACATCCTTCTCTACCTATGTTGAAGAATTTGTGTCCCCAGTTTCATAATGTTTCTTCATTAGATTGTGAGTCATTTCGACTTGCAAAACACCATCGCAGCTCGATAGGTCCAAGAATTAATAAGCGGGATGATGTCAGCTTTTGAGTAAGCTCATTCTGATGTTTGGGGACCATGTCCCGTTATCTCCAAAACTGGGCATAAGTATTTTGTTGCTTTTGTGGATGATTTCTCTCAAATGTCTTGGATTTATTTAATGAAGAGCCGCTCTGAAATATTTACTCAATTTTGTGTCTTCTATGCTGAAGTCAAAACCCAATTCAATGATTCGGTGCATGTTCTAAGGAGTGATGACGCTAAAGAATACATGTCAAAATTATTTCAATCCTACATGAGACAACATGTTATTCTCCTTTAGTCTTCATGTGTGATAGACCTTCTCAAAATGGAGTTGCTGAGAGGAGGAATAGGAAACTACTTGATACACCTCAGGCACTTATGTTCCAAATAAAGGTCCCTAAACAATTTTGGGCTGATACGGTCTATATGACTTGTTTTCTGATTAATCGCATGACATCGACTGTGCTTGTTGGTAATGTACCTTATAGCATTATTTTTCCAAACGAGTCACTATTTCCGGTGGAGCCTAAGGTGTTTGGAAGCACATGTTATGTTCAAGATATTCGACCATCTGTCACCAAGTTGGATCTCAAAGCACTAAAGTGTATTTTCCTAGGCTATTCTTGCCTTCAGAAGGGGTATCGATGTTATTCTACTGAACTTAGCAAATATTTGGTGTCAGATAATGTGGTATATTCAGAGACAACACCATTATTCTATTCACCTCCCATTCCTACAAGTCAGGAAGACGAAGATGAGTGGTTAGTCTATCAAGTTACTCATGCTTTGACAAAAAGATCAGATGATGTTTTTCCTCCATCACCTGATTCTTCTATTGAGCACCAATTTACTACTGTGCCTTCAACACCTGATCTATATGTCCTAGAGCCTACTCCATCTGGGCTAGAAAGCCCGCCAATTTTTCAAGTTTACTCGAGGAGGGGAGAGACTAGTAGTAATACATGTCCTGCACCAATTTCTTCATCATCAGATCCTCCTCCAGATGATCTTCCAGAAAACCTTGACCTTCCTATTGCTCTTCACAAAGGTATACGTACTTGCAAATCCACATATGCCATTGCAAATAATGTTTCCTATGACTGTTTATCCGCTACATCTAGTTCTTTGATTGCTTCTCTAGACTCCATCTTTGTACCCAAAATAGTGAATGAGGCTTTGAGTCATCCTGGGTGGCGTGATGTAATGCTTGAGGAGATACATGCCTTGGATGAAAATCACACTTGGGATTTGGTGAGTTTAACCAAGGGAAAGAAAGTCGTGTGATGCAAATGGGTCATTGCAGTCAAGGTTAATCATGGCGGTTCTGTGACCAATTAAGGCTAGACTTATGGCTAAAGGATATGCTTCGACATATGGTGTGGATTATTCAGACACTTTCTCTCCGGCACCAATACTCAATTATGTCCGCTTATTTATATTGTTAGCTGCTTCTCATCATTGGCCATTACATCAGTTGGATATTAAAAATGCATTTCTTCATGGTGATCTCCAAGAAGAAGTATATATGGAACAACCACCTGGTTTGTTTCTCGGGGGGGGGGGGGTATCAAAAAGTCTATCATTTGAAGAAATCATTGTATGTCTTGAAGCATAGCCCTGATCTTGGTTTGGAAATTTTAGTGAGGTCGTTCATGAATCTGGGCTGAAGAAAAGCAAATGCGATCACTCGGTCTTCTATAGCCAATCAACATCTGGCATTATCCTCCTCGTTGTATATGTCGATGACATTATCATTACAGGAAGTGATCCAGTAGGAATCTCTTCACTGAAGTCCTTCTTGCATACTAGATTTCACACGAAAGACTTGTGCCAACTGAAATACTTTTTGGGAGTAGAATTCTCTAGGAGCAAGAAAGGAATTTTTCTATCTCAAAGAAAGCATGTTCTCGACCTACTTGCAGAAACTGAAAAGTTGTAAGCTAAGCCTTGCAGTACTCCAATGGTTCCCAATGTGTATCTCATGAGAGATGACGGCGATCCATTTGATCATTTAGAGAAATATAGGAGGTTAGTTGGAAAATTTAACTATCGCACTGTGACTCGTTTTTGCAGTAAGTATGGTTAGTCAGTTCATATCCGCATGCTCTAGAGAAAATCCTATGTTACGTAAAAGGAGCACCTGGATCTGGCATATTATATAGCAATAATGGACACTCTCGGATTCAGTGTTTTACAGATGCAAATTGGGCTGGATCCAAGATTGATAGAAGGTCGACTACTGGATACTGTGTCTTTGTTGGTGGAAACTTGGTATCATGGAGAAGCAAGAAACAAAATGTTGTATCCCGTTCCAGTGCAGAACCCGAGTACAGAGCTATGGCGCAGTCCACATGTGAGATTATGTGGATACATCATCTTTTAACTTAAATTGGGGTTGAAGTATCATACTACCCCAGCACAACTTTGGTGAGACAATCCAGCTATCCTTCATAACGTCTCAAATCCGGTCTATTATGAAAAAACTAAGCATATAGAAGTTGACTGTCATTTTATTCGTGAGAAGATTCAGGAGAACTTGATTTTCACTGGTTACGTGAAGACAAGAGAACAACTAAGCTGATTTGTTCATAAAGGTGTTGAATAGAGCTCAAATTGATTATCTTTATAACAAGCCAGGCATCATCAATATCTATGCTCCAGCTTGAGGGGGAGTGTTAGAGAATGTATATAAACTTATTTCTTAGTAATGTATATAGATTGCTTTCTTAGTAATTTGCATAGCCATATAAATAGCAGAATTGTAGGATTCTTTCTTTATTTCTTGCCTTAATTAGCACCTATTGTATTGTATTTATACATCGTTTACCTATTGAAATAAGACACAAGTTACTCTCTCCAATTCCGAATTACAATATAAGACGATAAAGAATCCGGGTATTTATGACCCATCGGGGAAAAGCGCAAGCTCATCGAAGGTTGCAAAAATATCATACGTGGCATCTATGACGACGTTCATAAGTTTAGTGTTGTCTATTAAAATTGCATTACCATTTAGAATGTCCCAAATGGAGTTTACTTGCTAATTCGGTTATCAGTTTTAAAGTTCAAATATTTATGTATCTTTTAAACTGGAATTGAGTTGTAGACCAAGAACGATGTCTTTGAGAAAATAAATTAAACCAACGCTCGTAGTACATGTATTACAATTTAAATTGAAGAACCTATTATTTGGTCCAACGGATTGAACCAATTCAAATTGTGCATGCACTATGGATCTTATTCGTTGTGCTTTTTCAGGGCGTTCTTCAAAGATGGAAAGGGATACACATAGTTAAACCAAGCGAAAACGAGATGAGTCGCACAGGCTGTGTTGACATTTCACCATTTTAAGCTAGTAAAATATCAAAATTCTTCATCGTTTCTATGATCTATGGCAACTAAATATAGATATTTCTTTTTCGCTGCAGCTATTCCATGTGTTTCAGTCATAATGACCATAATGGGTCCTGAAAGTTGTCTTAAAATTGTCCGAGTCCCTAATCTTCAACTGGTGATAACATGACCTCAAATCAATCTTGGAGAACACCCTCGCTCCCTAGAGCTGGTCAAATAGATCACCAATACGAGGCAAGGGATACTTGTTCTTAATTGTGACTTTGTCCAACTGCCTATAATCATTACACATTCTCATAGTGCCATCCTTCTTCTTCTTCACGAATAGAACTAGTGCACCCCAAGGTGACACACTAGGCCAAATAAACCCCTTATCAACGAATTCCTGAAGCTTCTCCTTCAATTCTTTCAACTCCGCCGGTGCCATACGATACAGTGGAATAGAAATAGGTTGAGTGCCCATCACTAAATCAATACCGAAGTCAATATCCCTGTCTAGCGGCATGCCCGGCAGGTCTGCAGGAAACACATCCAGAAAATTTCACACCACCTGAACTGAATCAATAGTAGGGGTCTCTGCACTAACATCCCTCACAAAGGCCGAATAAGAAAGACAACCCTTCCCAACCATCCATTGGTCCTTCAAGTACGAAATCACTCTACTGGGAACGTAGTCTAAAGAACCTTGCCACTCAATCCGTGGCAACCCCGTCATCGCCAACGTCACGGTCTTAGCATGACAGTCTAGAATAGCATGACATGGAGACAACCAATCCATACCCAATATCACATTAAAATCAACCATACTAAGCAGCAACAGATCAACTCTAGTCTCTAATCCCCCAATAGTCACTACACACGATTGGTATATGCGATCCAAAACAATAGTATCGCCCACCAACGTAGATACACGGAAGGATGAAGCTAGAGACTCACGGGGCATGTCCAGATAATAAGCAAAATACGACGACCCATATGAATAGGTGAAACCAGGGTCAAACAATACAGAAGCATCTCGATGACATACTGAGATAATACCTGTGATCACTATGTCTGAATCAATGGCATCTGGTCTGGCAGGGAGTGCATAGAAACGGGCCTGACCGCCACCTAATCGGCCTCCCCCTCTAGGGCGACCCCTAGCTAACTAGGACCCCTCCCCGAGCTGGCTGAGCGTGTGGTGTAGCTGTTGGTGCTGGTGCCATCGGCCGAGAACTCTGCTGTGGAGACCCACTCAACAACCTAGGGCATTCTCTCTTGATATGACCATGATCCCCACAATCGAAACAACCCATCCTCTAACGGAACTGCTGCTCCTAATACCCCAAGAAACTACCTGTAGAATCCTGAGAGGACGAGGCATGGTGCGAACTCTGCGCTGGTAGTGCCCTGAATGAAGACAGGCCCGAGCAAGCAATGTTAGAACTGTGGCTGACAGACACACCACGATGAACTGGTCGGGTTGTCTGAGCATGTATGTAGGGACGACCCCTATCGTGCTGGAACTGACCTCCAGAAGAATCACCACCAAAACTACTCGATCCACGAGGCCTCTTGGCCTCCCTCTCAACCCGCTCCTCGCGGTGGACAAACTATATCTCCTGAGCAATGTCAACTAACTCCTAAAAAGTAGCACCAGTCACTCTCTCACTAGTCATAAGCACCCGCAGTTTAAATGTGAGGCCATCAACGAACCTCCTGATCCTATCCCTGTCTGTGGGAACCAACCGAACAGCATGACGGGCTAACTCAGAAAACCTCATCTCGTCTTGCATCATAGTCATATCATCCTGACGCAACTGCTAGAACAATCTACGGAGCTCCTCTCTGCGAGACTGTGGCACATACTTCTCCAAGAAGAGAAAGGAGAACTACTGCCACGTGAATGGCGCTGCACCAACCGGCCTACGCCTCTCATAAGCCTCCCACCAAGTGAAGGCATCTCCAATGAACTAAAAAGTAGTGAACGAGACCCCGCTGGTCTCCATAATACATTTTGTACGGAGGATCCTCTAACATCTGTCCAAGAAACCCTGGGCATCCTCTCCCTCTGCACCGCTGAAAGACGGAGGCTGGAGCCTCCGAACCTTTCCAATCTACGCTGCTCATCATCAATCATGACAGGAACCACATAGTCCTGAGCAGTTGTAACTGGCTAGATTGGTGGTACCCCCGGTGTCTGGAGTCCTTGCATCACCTGCTCGGGTGCGGGCGGCGGGAGTCTGAGCACCTCCCCCAGCCTGAGAAGTGGCTAGCTGCGGCCGGAACATAGACCTCCACAGCAAGACTGGTGCACGCGGTCAAGGTCTGAGCCAAGGCCTCCTGAAGGCCTGGAATAACATTGGGCATCGCTGATGCCTGAGCTGGTCCAGCTGGCGGATCCACAATTGGGACCTGATCCTGAAATGGGGCAACTGGTGGATCTGCAAGTGCTGCCCTAGCTGTTGTGCAAGCTGCACCCTACCCCTACCATGGCAACTACCGCGACCTCGGCCTCTCGCGGCCCCGACTATTGGCAGGTGGCTGTCCGTCTTGCCTAGTAGCACGCGTCCTCACCATCTGTGAGAGAATAGAATAACATAAGTTTAGCTATCAGAATCAACAGATTCACACGATAAGAGTTCAAGAATGTGAAGTTTCCTAAGGGTTTTGCAGCCTCTCGAAGATAAGTACAGACGTCTCTGTACCGATCCACAAGACTCTACTAAACCTGCTCATGACTCGTGACACCTATGTAACCTAGGCTCTGATACCAACTTGTCATAACCCCAAAACTTAACACGTCGTGATAGCTCCTATCATGGTACTAGGAATGCCGACATTTTCAAAAAACTTCGATATTTCTTAAAAGATAAATCAAAAGCTTTTGCATAATAGAGTATTCGTAAAAACAGGAGTTAAACTCAAAATATAATGCAGAAATATAGCCCCAAACATCGGGTGTCACCAAGTCATGAGTAACTAGACCTGCAGTCTAAGAAAAACACAGTGTTTACAATAGTATGAGTCTAAACATCAATACAGAAAAGGAAATAGCAAGGAGAGAGAACAGGTCTGCGAACGCCGACAGCTACCTCGCAAATCTCCAATAATCGACCATGGATGAGCTCACCGACCTCCGTGACTGGTCACACCTGGATCTGCACACAAGGTGCAGCGAGTAACTTGAGTACTTCTAACTCAATAAGTAACAAAAGTAAATAAGGAACTGAGAAGCAGACTCCGGAGGGGCTCCTACATCCCAAGCGATATAATCCGCACGGACAACTCACGTGCTATGACATCATATCAGCATCCGCACGGACAACTCACGTGCTACTGTATCAAATCAGGATTCGCACAGAAAACTCACGTGCTACAATATCAATACTTCACTCTCAGGACCTCGGCCTCACTCACTCATCAACCTCCCTAGTCTCTCGGGCTCTCAGAAATAATATAAATCAGCCCAAACAGAGATAATAGCATGTATCAACAAGTAACAGTAAGATATGGAGGTATCATAAGCAATAAAAGTCATGACTGAGTACAAGAAAACAAATAGTAGCTAAATCAACTAGTGTACAACGTCTGCGGGTTCTAACGGTGATATCATATGGCCTAAGCATGATTTTGTAGCATGAATTGTAGTCAGATCTCCATAAAACAGAGAGTACATGTAGTTAACAGTAAGCTTTTCGACTTTACAATCTCACTGGACGGACCAAGTCACAATCCCTTCGTTGCACGCCCACACTCCCGTCACCTAGCATGTGCATCAAAAATAGTCACACGACACCAAATTCGGCGTTTCATACCCTCAGGACCAGATTTATAACAGTTACTTACCTCAGTCCGAGCAAAACTCTACTCCAAAATGCCCTTGCCTTACGAGTCGTCCTCCGAATGTCTCGAATCTAGCCACAAGCAATACAATACAGTTAATGTAGGCTAAAGGGATCAATTCCACAAGAAAACTACTAATTTAGAACCAAAAACCGAAAACTGGCTCAACCTTGCCCGGGCCCACGTCTCGAAATCCGACAAAAGTCACAAAACCCGAAAGTCTATTCACTCACGAGTCTAACCATACCAAATTTACTCCAATCCGATAACAAAACCCCATTCAAAACCCCCAAAAATCTAACTCAAGAACACTAATCCGATAACAAAACCCCATTCAAAACCCCCAAAAATCTAACTCAAGAACACTTCATCTTCTTCCCCAATTTTTCACCCCAAATCACAAATTAGATGATAAAATCAAAGATATAATCATGAGATTTAACCAAAACCAAGTAAGAAACACTTGCCCCAATTAACTCCGCAAAAATCCCTTCAAGAATCGTCCAAAACCGTGATCTCTACCTCAAAATATGAAAAATAGGCTCAAACCCTCGTTTTTAAAATTAATACTATCTGCCCAGATTTTTTTCTTCGCAAATGCGACCGTCCTCTCGCATTCGCGTAGAACAACTCAGACTGCCTCTCAGATTTACTCTTTGCGAATGCGACCTACGCTTCGCGAACGTGAAGCTTTACCAGCTCAACCCATCGCGAACACGGCAAACACCTCGCGAACGCGTAGACCAAAGACCTGGGGTCCCCAGTTGCCTCACTCCTCTTCGCGAACGCGACACCACTCACGCATTCATGATGCACAAACTTCCCTACTCTTCGCATTCGCGTCCTCTCCTTCGCGAAAGCGCAGAACAAAATCTCACAAGCCCAGAAACACTCTTCGCAAACATGAGGCTCCTCTCGCGAACGCGTAAGAGGAAACCAGAAAAATTGCAGCAGCAGATATCAGCTATCTCACCAAGGCCAAAAATGATCTTTAACCACCCGAAACTCACACGAGGCCCTCGGGACCTCAACCAAACATACCAACACGTCCCATAACATCATACGAACTTAGTCAAATCTTCAAATAACCTCAAACAACATCAAAAACACGAATTACACCCGGATTCAAGCCTAATAAACTTTGAAATTTCCAAAATCTACAAACGATGCCGAAACCTATCAAATCACGTCCGGTTGACCTCAAATTTTGTAATCAAGTCATAAATGACATTATGAACCTACTCCAACTTCCGAAAATTAAATCCGACCCCGATATGAAAATTTCCACTACCGGTCAAATTCGCCAATATTCAAATTATCGCCAATTCAAGCCTAAATTCTACTACGGACTTTCAAAATACAATCCGGATGGGCTCCTAAGTCTAAAATCGCCTGACGGAGCTAACGGAACCATCAAAATTTAAATCCTAGATTTTACACATAAGTCAACATCCGATCGATTTTTTCAACTTACACTTCCAAATAAGAGACTAAGTGTCTCAATTTACTCCGAAATCACTATGGACCCGAACCAACTAAATCGGTAAGCCATAATACAGTTGTAGAACACAAAAGAAGCAGAAAATGGGGGAACGGGTCTATAACTCCGAACGACCGACCGGCTCGTTACAACATATTTGGCCATAGATTTTATCTACATTTTGGCAAATTCCCAAAATCCACAATCCAAATACCAAAACCGGCTCAAGAGGTGATTTTGGCCCAAAATATCACTATTATATTTTTCAGTAAAGGGTAATATCCGACCATTCTCCGATCTTAATAATCCCTTCAGCTTCTTATTTCTTCCAAGAACTTTTCTTTTTCCTAGTGAAAGATACTTTTATTGAAAGCTAGAAATGTGGGTTAGCCCAGCTCTTCAAGAGTGACATGCTTCCATTTTAGCATGTGTGAGAAAGTGTGGTTACTAGAATATAGAAGTTCAATCAATGTTAAGTACGTACTGCATTAACGTTATATTATCTGACTTTTTTTTCTTTCTTTTGTATCTTTATTTCTTCCCTTTGTCTTTTTCTTTCTTCAATTGTATCTTTTAACTCAAATTAAGGCTACTGTTTATAATACACGCTTCAGTGTGTTGTCAAAAACATATCGACTAAGATTTCAAATTTTAAGTCTTAACAAAAACATGTGGCTTGAGAGTAATGTAACTAAAATTCAAATTAAGGCTACTATTTACAATATACGCCTCAGTGTACTCAAAAATATATTGAAAGAGACTTCAGCTTTTGAATCTTACTAAAATCTTCCTCTTATTTCTTTTTCTTTTCTTGTTGCTAGTGAAAGTAACTTCTATTGAAAGCTAGAAAAGTGGGTTGGCCCAGCTCTTTAAAGAGGGACATGCAATCCATTTTAGCATGTGTGAGAAAGTGTGGCTACTAAAATTTAAAAGTCCAATCAATCATCAATACACATTGCATTAACCTTATATTTTGTTTGACTTTTCTTTCTTTCTTTCTTTTGTATTTTTCTTCCTCTTGTCCTTATCTTTCTTCAATGGTATCTTTTATTTTCTTTTCTTTTTGTTGTTCACATGGATTTGTGCCCCATCGGCATGGCATCCAGATATTAAGATTGTGACTATGCAACCTTAAACGTATTGACCAAACAAATCTGCACTTGTTAGGATTGGATGGCCTCGTCAGTCGTCATTATTGTTTTTCATGAATGGTCCAAATCATTAAAACTCCGAAGCAGCCTCGTATTATTGTATTTCATGATTGGTCCAAATCATTAAAACCCCGAAGCATTCTCCAGCTTACATTGCCTCATCTGGGTGATTTTGAAATGTAAATCCTATTATTCCTATTTGAGTTAGCAAATACATATATTAGAAAACCTCCTTTTCAGTAGCTGTCTTAATGTAAAAAGACACTCCTTATTTAATTCGAGTAAATTTTACATGCACCAACCCAATATTTTGTAACATATGATCCATGGTTTCTTAATGAGATAACTCAACATGAAATCCTGATCGTCCATTTTATCTTCTAATACTTTATTCTATGTTGGATAAAATTATAATTATAATTTATTTTTTATATTTTGGATATACAATACTTTGTTTAAATTTTGACGAACTAATATCTAAGACTTTGAAGTAAAGTAGTGTAATTTTAACACTTTTCTTCATAAATTTGAATCATTGGGAAAGCTTCTGTTTCGAAGTCATCTCTGTGTTGTTTTGAATAATTTATGCTAGAAATTTTAGACAATTTTGTATTTCTAAGTTTTCCTAGTTACCACATTTTTTCAGATAACAACAAATTTATTGTAAAAGTAAAAGTAAAAGCAAAAACTGCATATCATTAAAAATGTTATTTAAGTTAGAAAAACACATATATTTATGAAAACCTCCTTTGCAATAGTTGTCAGAGTTCTTTAGTTAATGCGAATAGTATTTTTTTCTCTTGCACTAGCCAAATATACAGTAAAATATGATCCATAGTTTTGTAACGAGATAATTCATATTTGGTTTAGATAGTCTTCACTAGGGAAAGTTCATAGATATATTAAACATCAAATATCACTCACATTAATTATATTATACAAATCTGTACAATAGAACCTTGTAATTCGACTCTTCCTCGTATTCCACGCATTACGGGAGCTTAGTCCACCGAGCTGCCTTTTTTTTTTATCTTAATTAACTTTATCAAAAAAGAAAATGAAGGAAAAAAATAGCTGCATAATTATTGCTATTGCTATCTGCAGTTTGATAGAGATCCACAGTTGAGACCCCACTTGAAAATAGATGTGTATTGATATAAACATCTGCAGTTTTTTAGCACATGTGTATGTCTTTTAGCAGATACGTGTCAGTTATCCGAACCATCGCTCAACTGGGAAATCATGGCCCTCAACCAGGAGAGCTACAGAGCTTCTTTTGTGAAGTACTGTCATTTTAATATGTATTTTTTTGTATTTTAATTGGCTATACTAACACATTTGGTAACTCGTTAGCACTGTTTTTGACCCTCGATCAGTTATTACTAAATTCTGGATTTAGTCCTTATGATATCTGATTACGTTCATTTCATATGGAGTGAATATCCGAAAATTCACTTTAACTATTACGCTTTTCCCAATTACCTAGTTAAGCTATTCAGTCGGCGGTGTTTTGAATATTAATTTTAATTTATATCGAAGTTGGTCGGTTTCTTAAAAAGTAAAATTTTCGGGACCCAAAAATATGGGGTGCTAAAAATTCGTTTAGTTTCGAAAAGTAAAATTGAAAAAAAAAATGTTTTGGGAAACAAAATTCGGTCAGTGTTTTGAGCGATCAACCAAAGTTTGGTCGAACGTACGAGATCGGTCTGGCCGAATTTCTAGTAGTGGCATTTCGTGATCTGCATCACTTACTGATAATAGGTGAATTTGACTATAATCACGCACCAAATAATCACCTTCTTGTGAACTTTTAATGTGGAAAAATGACAACAAAATGCTCTTATTAGTGCTTTTCATGATTTGCAGGTGATATAGGTGTAAGGAAAGCTAAGGAGCGGTTTTGGAGTCAACTATTGATGAAAAAAGGCCAATTGTTGAATTTCCCAAGTATCCCATTCAAAACAGGCCAAAATTTCCGGGTACAAGTTCCACCGCGGTTGGCTAAACTCGCTTCCCATAAACTCTATAGCAACTTGGGATGAGTTGGTCAAGCAATTTCACAACAAGTTCCATCCTCCCAACAAGACCGCTCAACAAATTGATGAGATTGTGAGCTTCAAACAGAAACCATTGGAGACACTACACGAGACATGGGGAAGGTTTAAAGGAATGTTGGTTTGTGTCCCCACCATGGTGTTCCAGAGCAGATGTTGGGACAACGGTTTTACATGGGATTGTCAGACAGCTTGAAGAATATAGTTGATGCCTCGGCTGGTGGGGCATTCTTGAGCAAGACTTGGAGAGAAGGTCAGAATTTGCTCGACAAGATGGCACAGAATTCGGGTTGGACTTCTAGAAATGCACCTATCACTCCAGTGGTGCACTCAGTGCCTCTTGATCCTTCTAATACAATGGCTGAAAACATGGCGACTCTTTTGACGCAAATGAGCATCCTCACCAAAAAGGTGGAGGAATCAGGGCAGAAACAACAGGTTCACATAGCAGACACTACCAACGGGGGATTGTGCACATCTTGCATTAGCCAGCCAATTGGTAATCCATGTAATACAGAGCATGATCATCATCACCAGCACCCTGAAGATATGAACTATGTGGCTAACTATGGGGGTCAGAGGCAAGGTAATCAGAACTGGGGTCAGCAGACTCAGCAGCAGTACAGGCCACCGCAGCCACAGTATAACGCCGGAAACATGGGAGGCATGAGACCCCCCAACAACATGGCACCGTATCCTAGACCACAAGGGTACAACAATCAGCAGCAAGGGTACCATCCACCTCAGCAACAGCAGGGTGGAAGACAGGAAGATGGGTTTGCAAGGCTTGAAGCAATGATGCAGCAGGTTATTGGGTCCAATGCTAAAATAAATGAAAGGGTGGATGCACATGATGCAGCTATCAAGAATATTGAGGTACAAGTGGGCCAGATTTCAATGTCACTTAACAATTATCCTCAAGGTACATTACCTGCAGATACCCAAATCAATCCAAAAGATCAAGGCCCAAAACAGCTGATGGCGGTGAGTCTATGTAATGGTAGGGATCTAGATGTTGAGCAAGAGAGAGCTCGAGAAAACATACAGGCTGAGACACTAATTCCAGTGCCCATTGAGCTGGATGACTCTACGGGATTGACCGAGGTAACAGTTCAGCCTGCTCCTGAAGAAACGAATATGCAGCACGAGACTGAGACAATAGTTGAGCCAGTAATTGAGACAGCAGCGGAACCAATAGTTGAGACAGTAGCTGAGAAGGAGAAACCTCACGTGATTGGGAAGAAGAGACCTCCTGCACCATTCCCTCAAAGGTTGGCCAAGCATCAAAAGGAGGAGCAGCATTAATCTCATGCCCCTGGTCATTTATAAGAGGTTAGGCATTGGCAGAGCTCGACCTACTTCTATGTTATTGCAGCTGGCTGACAGGACTGTTAAGCGTCCATTTGGGATTCTTGATGATGTGCTTATTCAGGTGGGGAAATTCGTGTTCCCTGCAGATTTTGTAATCTTGGATTGCAAAGTGGATGAAGAAATTCCCGTAATTCTAGGACGACCCTTCTTGGCCAAGGGGAGAGCTTTGATCGATTGCGAGACCGGGGAGCTTAAGATGAGGCTCAATGATGAGGAAATTATATTCAATGTGCAGAAATCGATGAGGCGACCAAGTGAGTTCGCAAATTGTTCCCTTATTGATGCAATAGATGTAATTGTAGAGGCTGATGACGAGGCGTTGACGGTTGAGGATCCCCTTGCTGCATGCTTGACAAATTTGGATGAAGTGAATGGTGAGGATTTGGCGGAATGGGTGTTGGCACTGGAAGGTAAAGGGTTCTGGGAGAGAAATCTGGAGTTTGAGCCCTTGCACTTAGAAAAGAGAGAGACCCCTCCAGCTAAACCATCCATCGAGGAACCCCCTAAGCTGGAATTGAATCCTTTGCCAACCCACCTCAGGTATGAATTTCTGGGGCCTGACTCCACATTACCTGTTATTATCTCATCTGGTTTGTTAGATGTGCAGGTTCAACAGCTTTTACAGGTACTAAGGGAGTGCAAACTGCCATTGGGTGGACTATGGCAGACATCAAGGGGATCAGCCCCGCCTACTGCATGCACAAGATTCTGCTGGAAGAGGGGCACAAACCTTCCAGGGAACATCAGAGAAGGCTAAACCCGAATATGAAGGAAGTGGTGAAGAAGGAAGTGATTAAATGGTTGGATGCGGGAATCATTTTCCCAATTTCTGACAGTAATTGGGTTAGCCCAGTTCAATGTGTGCCTAAAAAGGGTGGTATGACGGTGGTAAAGAATGACAACAATGAACTTATATCAACAAGAACCGTCACAGGCTGGAGAATCTGCATGGATTATAGAAAGTTGAATCTGGCCACCAGAAAAGACCACTTCCCACTTCCCTTCATTGATCAAATGCTGGATAGATTGGCAGGGAGGTCACACTTTTGCTTCTTGGATGGGTACTCAGGGTACAATCAGATCTCCATTGCCCCTGAGGATAGAGAAAAGACCTCATTCACATGCCCGTACGGAATTTATGCCTTCAGGAGGATGCCCTTTGGTCTATGCAATGCACCCGCCACATTCCAACGGTGCATGATGGCCATATTTACTGACATGGTAGAAGATATAATGGAGGTGTTCATGGATGACTTCTCAGTGGTGGGGAACTCATTTGAGGACTGCCTAGTGAATTTGACGCGTGTGCTGAAACGGTGCATTGAGACTAACTTGGTTCTGAATTGGGAAAAGTGCCATTTCATGGTACAAGAAGGCATAGTCTTGGGGCACCGAGTGTCAAGCAAGGGAATAGAGATTGATAGAGCAAAGGTTGATGTCATAGCAAAGCTGTCGCCGCCAACTTCAGTCAAAGCTATAAGGAGCTTTCTTGGACATGCCGGATTCTACCGGAGGTTCATTAAGGACTTCTCCAAAATTGCCAACCCTCTCTGTAAGTTGTTAGAGAAAGATCACCCTTTTGTATTTTCTGATGATTGCAGGGTAGCTTTTGAGGAGTTGAAGCAAAGGCTGGTCACAGCACCCATAATCGTTGCCCCTGACTGGGAGCAACCGTTTGAATTGATGTGTGATGCCAGTGACTAGCGGTGGGGGCAGTGCTGGGCCAGCGGAAGGACAAACTGATGCACCCAATCTACTATGCTAGTAGGACGCTGAGTGGAGCCCAGTTGAACTACACAGTGACAGAGAAGGAGATGCTAGCTGTGGTATTTGCTTTTGACAAGTTTCGGTCCTATCTAATAGGATCCAAGGTAATCGTATACTCTGACCATGCAGCTCTTAGATACTTAATAGAAAAGAAGGACTCTAAGCCACGCCTGATTCGTTGGGTGTTGCTACTGCAAGAGTTCGATCTTGAAATTCGTGACCGTAAGGGCACTGAAAATCAAGTCGCTGATCACCTATCACGACTTGAAGGAGCTGAAAATGTAGTAGAAGTGGAGGAAATTCTGGAAACCTTTCCAGATGAGCAGCTGCTCGTTACCACTCATCAGGAAGCGCCTTGGTATGCAGACTATGCTAATTACCTGGCCAGTGGTATTGTTCCTCACGACCTGTCATCGGTCCAGAGGAAGAGATTCTTTCGCGAAAGCCAATGGTATTACTGGGATGAGCCCTACTTGTTTAGAATATGCCTTGATAACATGATCCGGAGATGCGTCCCCGAGATCGAACAATCTTCTATCTTGCAGGCTTGTCACGCTTCGGCGTATGGTGGTCACTTTGGAGGCATCAGGACGGCAGCTAAGGTGCTAGAGGCCGGATTTTTCTGGCCAACGGTGTTCAAGGATGCTCACTTATGGGTCAAAAGCTGCAATGAATGTCAACGCACCGGGAACATTTCCCGGCGTCACGAGATGCCCATGAACCCAGTTCAAGAAGTGGAAGTGTTTGATGTTTGGGGGATAGATTTCATGGGTCCCTTCGTCAGCTCCTATGGCAATAAATACATTCTTGTTGCTGTAGATTACGTGTCCAAGTAGGTGGAAGCTGCTGCATTACCTACCAATGATGCTAAGGTGGTAGTCGGGTTTCTCAAGAAGAACATATTCACCCGCTTTGGGACACCACATGCAATTATTAGCGATGGAGGAACTCATTTCTGCAACCGGGCCTTCGAGAAGTTGTTGGCTAAATATGATGTGCGCCACAAGGTGGCTACTCCGTACCACCCACAGACCAGTGGACAGGTTGAGGTGTCCAACAGAGAGATCAAGAGCGTATTGACAAAAACTGTAAATATCACAAGAACTGACTGGTCAAGGAAGCTGGATGATGCGCTATGGGCTTATAGGACAGCATTCAAGACACCAATTGGTATGTCACCATATAAGTTGGTGTTTGGGAAGGCCTGTCACCTACCTGTAGAACTGGAACATAAAGCGTGGTGGGCACTGAAACAGCTGAATTTAGACTTGGAAGCTGCGAGCACGTCGAGAGTCACGGAATTACATGAGCTAGAGGAGTTCCGGTATCTTGCTTTTGAGAGCACAAGGCTATATAAAGAGAGAATGAAGAGGCTTCACGATCAGAACATCATTGAACGAAATTTCAAACCTGGGGACAGGGTACTGCTTTATAACTCAAGACTGCGGTTATTCCCAGGTAAGCTAAAGTCAAGGTGGTCTGGACCATTTCGTGTGGTNTCAGTGCTCAGATTCCAACAATTCGCCGGGTGTTGAGGTTGCCTCCATTCACCAGCGATGTTGACTACTATCATGACAGGCCCGGGGTGACATGGGAGGTCATGACAAATGTGCTTTGCACGGAGGGGCGACCTATTTGGCTAATGGAAGATATAACCCTCAACTCTAACTCCTTCACTCACCTAGCTAAGTGTTGGTTGACGGTTATCTGTAGTAGGTTCCTACCGTCCAACAACTCAACGGACGTGAACTTCAACAGGGCACTATTGACTTGGTGCTTTGTGACAGGGAAAGATTTCGATGCAGCATGGATAATTGGCGATGAAATGGTCTTACGGGGACCGCTGCTGTCTAAGGGATTCTACTTCCCTTCCTTGGTAACCACACTATGCTTGCTGAGGAACACCCCTACCAACCCTGCTGATGGTGACTTGCCCCCAAAAGTAGCCTTCAAAGCTTCCGGTATCAGAGTGGGCAGAGGCACCCGCACCGCGGATCTTCGCACCTCGGTGGATGGTCTACACACACGGCTGGACGCCATGTCACAGAGGCAAGCTAGATCTGAGAGCAAGTCTATGGCTTGGCTGCGTGCGTTGGGGAGGGCCTGCCATGTCGACCCCAGTACCATCTCCGACTCAGATTGAGTTTCAGGGAAGTTTTCTCACCCTTCTGTTCTTTACTATATTTTGATGACATGGGGACATGCCATTGTTTTAAGTGTGGGGTGGGAGACTTGCTCTGACTGTGTATGGTAATGTATATAGATGTATGTTGTTGTGCTGTATCATTGGAGTAATATGTTGTATATGTGTGAGTTGTTATATTAGGATTAGCTGAATTGGCCCAACGACGGACACTTCTTGACGGGGTTCTTGAGGGTCTAAGTCAGTAATATGTTGTAGAGGACTTTTCCTGATGACGGACTAGGTGGACAATACTCTTGAGGGAAGTAGTCCATGTAGGGTTTTTATTTTATTTTATTTTCTTCTTTTAGGTAGTGTAGTACCTCCCCCTTGGTTTTTCTTTTGACCACGGTTCTTTTCCAAGGGTTTTTCTTGAACCGGGTTAGGTAGATTTTTCTTTTTGAAGTTTAAGAATAAATGGGTGAAGGTCAGAATGTAACCCCAAATGTGTACACTTGTATAGAAAAGAACTTGAGTGTGTGACATCTAAGCTTGTTTGTGGACTCATAATATATGCCTTAATTTTGCACATCTTGTCTTGCTTGAACACTCGTATGATTGTGTTGATGAACTGATTCGGAATGAGTTACATGCTAAGTGTGTGTGAGTTGTTACTTGCATCTTATGTTTGCATATGATACCTAGAACTTGCCCTGTGTGTGCGCAAAGCGAAATAGAAGTTGTTCGGTTTTAGAGATGATTGAGGCATTTCTTTGTGTGACCCTTTATACTCGGAAATCCACCTGTGCATATTACCATAGTTAACCCCTTTGAGCCTGAAGCCTTTTCTTTGATAACTCTATAAGGATCTAAAATGTGGTGTTTAAATACGCTAATTGAACTTTTCCCTCCTAGAAGCACTTGAAGCATTAAAGTATATACAAAAGTCAAAGTGTGGGGTGGGGAGAAAGAAAAAAAAATAAAAGGAAAAAAAAATCAAGGAAGAAGGTCTGATTGGTGAACTGGCAGTTACAATAAATCTGAAAAAAAAAGAAAAAGAAAAGGAGCCAGTTGTACCTAACGAGAAGTGGGGTGGAGCAAGTGAAATAAAATGTGGAGAAACAAGTGGGTTGATCATGAAAGCAAAATAAAAGGAAGTATGTATTAAAAGTGCTTAGGGAGGTTAGTCACTATTTCCAAATATATCCTACCCGTCCCTTAGCCTACATTACAACCGAATAAAGACCTCTTGATCTTTGACTGAATGGCTCGATTAGTGGAGTATTACACTAGGGGCAAGCGTATGGTGTATCTGTGTGGCATGTAAATGCTCTTTGCTGAGAGTGAGGGAATTCTGTTTATATATGGTTCCTCGTTGTTGAATTTTATTGTGTGTGGAACTACTCTCAAATCGTGTTTATGTGAGGGCATGTGACTAAGAAGAAAAAGTGAATCTTCATTTCAGTTAGAGTAATTAAAGTGAGCATAAGTGTGTCATGGCATGAGAGTCTGCATTTGAGTTATGATTGTGCACTGCTTAGGTCAGCCTTTGATAATATCAGGTGTGACATAAATTGGGGCAATACATTGCACAGTTAGATATAGAAGTGTGGTTTAGCTTGCTCGAGGACGAGCAAAGGTTTAAGTGTGGGGTGTTGATAATAGGTGAATTTGACTATAATCACGCATAAAATAATCACCTTCTTGTGAACTTTTAATGTGGAAAAATGACAACAAAATGCTCTTATTAGTGCTTTTCATGATTTGCAGGTGATATAGGTGTAAGGAAAGCTAAGGAGCGGTTTTGGAGTCAACTATTGATGAAAAAGGCCAATTGTTGAATTGCCCAAGTATCCCATTCAAAACAGGCCAAAATTTCCGGGTACAAGTTCCACCGCGGTTCTACCGCGACCGCGGTGAAACCGCGGTGGAAGATAGTTTCTGAAAGTTGAAGATTCCGCGAGGGCGTTTGGCCGCGGTTCTACCGCGACCGCGGTAGAACCGCGGTGGGCACAGTAAACTTCAGGGACTTAAGTGTAAAATACGGGATTTTTAGACCTAAACCCTATTTAAAACACTAGACTTCGCCCAAGAGAGGCATGTATTGATTTTTTAGGTTTCTTAGCAAGGAATACAATTGGGAGCAACTACTCTAAACATCTTTCTTCCTTTCTTTTGATTTTTATGATGAATTCAAGTGTAGTTTATTCTCCCATATCTATGAGTAGCTAAATTCCTTGTCTAAGGCTTTGATGGAACCTATTGGGTGATGAACTTCTTGTTTATGTGAATACAAATTGCTAGTTTAATCTTTATTCGTTCAACTTCGTCTTCGTTGTAGTTAATTGACAGGATCCTCAATTAGCTGTACCTATTTAGTGTGCATAACTTGGAAAAGAGTGCATATTTAGGGTATTGTTGAACAACACCACTCCTAGATTATTAGAGAAATCTATAATTGCGGGTTTAAAGGCGGGATTAGGAATAACGAAGTCTTGGGTGCAATCTAAATTGAATTGTGATTAAATAAAGCAAGTTAGTGTATCTCGGGAGAGTGCAATAGTAGATTACTGTGATTACTCGGGAGAGATTTGCGGTAAGATTATCGTTCATGATTGATAGAGATGTGTGGGTAAATTTGTATGAGCATAAACAGAAGGGATTCCATCAATAGGGGAAATCATTGCCTTAGCTTTTCCTCATAATTGTTTACAACCTTATTAATTTAGTTACAGCCGTTTAGTTACTTGCAAGCTAGTAGTTAAAGAACACTCAACTGAGAATTTGAATGTTTGAGAAGCTGGTGCTGAATACTTGGTGGGTTTGAAGATAGCGGTTGATAGGTTAACTCTATGTGGATTCGACCCTGGGCGTAATACTCGGGTTATATTTGCAACGTCCGCAGAGTTCTTTTCTAGAAGGCATAGTTGGGCGTGATCACTTACCACCTCACTCAAAAGTCCCTCATAGAGCCAATCAACCACAACCAAATTTTTTTACATTTTTCAAATCCCTAGTGTGACATTCTAATAATTTTTGAATCAACTTATTTAAATTCGTGGGTTCGCTATCATGTCAACTTGTTAAAATATTGAAGTTTATTATGAAGAATTGCTCGATGGATGACCGAATATTTCCGTAATGCAGTAACATATTTTAGCATGTCTACTTATTATCTCATGCCAAAAGTTTATAAAGTACCATATTTTAGCATGTCTAGTTATTATCTCGTGCCAAAGTGCCTCCGAAACTGTTATTTAGACTTACGCGTTGAGAATTTTGCGAAATGGGAAGACTGTAATCTTGGGGAAAAATTTGTGAACTAGAGAAATTTATTTGTGCTTGCTTCATCATCTACAACCGTCCATTAATCTGTAAATTGATGATGAAGCTCGAAAATTCCATGGCTCATGTGTCATCCACTCAAAAGTCTCCTGTTATAAATTCGTCCATGGTACCAAGTACCAACTAAGAAAGTCGTTCCATCCAGCATCAAGGAAGAGGTTACAAGTGTATATTTCATATACTCCTCGCATATTGGAAAGCATGTAACCAGGGTCAACCATTCAGTTTCCTTAAAATAGGCTCTCACAATCCTTTCGTATAGCAATGTAACGGAAAAAGTACGTAAAAATAGATAATAAGTATTTGCTTTATATAGAGGGCGGCCTAAGAAGTATTGGGGAGAGGTGATCAGGCAAGATATGGCGAGGGTTCAGATTTCCGAAGACATGACACTTGATAGGAAGATGTGGAGGTCGAGTATTAGGGTTGTAGGTTAGGAGGCAATCGAGTCTTGCCTTACTTCGTACCTTTGTGAGACTAGTCAGGTAGGGTTTTTGTTTAAGATAGCTAGTGGCAATGTTGTGTCTTACCATTTTGCTTTTCAGTGCATGACCTATTTACTAGCTATCCCTTTTGCTTTGCATCTTTCTTCTGGATTTCATGTTGTTCCCCTTTTTCCTATGATTTTCGTGGTGATACTAATATTGTCTCCTTTTGTCTTTTTATTTTCTTGAGCCGAGGGTCATTCGGAAACAGCCTCTCTACTCCTTCGGGGTAGGGATAAGCGTGCACACTATCCTTCCCAGACCCCACTAGTGAAATTTTACTGGGTTGTTGTTGTTGTTGTACTGATAAATAATGAGAGTAAGTTAAACAAGGATTACCTCATGCTTTGCATAGTAGATGCAATCCAATTTAGCTTATTTGGTCGATACTTCCATTTTATTGTAAATATATATATA
>NW_017671260.1:145935-148440 GCF_001879085.1 Nicotiana attenuata | reverse complement strand
ATATATATATATATATATATATATATATGTGTGTGTGTGTGTGTGTGTGTGTGTTTAAGAATGTATATAGACTTATTTCTTAGTAATATTGTAGGACAAATTTGTAGGATTTCTTTTTTACTTCTTTCCTTAGTTAGCACCTATTGTATTATATTTATACATCACTTAACTATTGGAATAAGATGCAAGTTATTCTCTCCAATTCTGATTACATGATATCTGAGCTGGAATTAGCTCATAGTGTCGCTGGAATCTGTACCAAGTTTCTAAGTGACAGTCACATACTAACTAGGGAGATTCGCCTCCCTTTGATCTGTAGAAACACAGAATCAGTGGTCAGATTCCAAGTGCATAAAGCTCATGCTCCGGTGAGAATTTTCCAGCAGGGTCTATCTAGAAGCAAGTGTGGGCGCGTGGCAGATCATTTTCATCTGATCTTTTGGCTCCGACGTCGTAGAACAGTATCCGTCGCAGTTGTGGTGTTTCATTGATCGACAAACTACGGCTGATAACGGTAACCTCGTTTCAGTTGTTTATTGCTCTCTGTTTCTCAGTTTGTTTGCTGATATCAATGGTTTGTATTCTATAATATTGTTGAGGCTGCCTAATTGGTAGACCCAGGTTGTGGATTTGCTGATTTGGTTGTATTCTAGTGAAGTTATACTTGGGTTAGATTTAAATCTTTTATGGTCATCCTTTTTCCACGATTGATATTTATCAGTGTTGGGGTTCTGTTTGGTGAAGTTTTCTTTGATATTCTTATACTGTTGTTGTGGGTTCTTTTTTTCCTCGATTGGGAACATGACTGAAAATCAGGAAAAAGGAATTAAAAATAACAATGATTATGTTCTGGTTTCGGCGGATGTGTTTGTAAAATTCTCCAAATATCAAGAATTTGCTTCAGTTACCACCCATGTTGAGTCGGGACAAACATGTTTTATCTCCTTTTCAAACAAATGGGTGATCGATTCTGGTGCTACTAATCACATGACAGGTAATCCTAATATCTTGTCTAGCTTTCAATCGAACAAAGCACCATCTCCTGTAACTGTAGCTGATGGAACAACCTATAATGTTCTGGGATCAGGAACTGTTAAATTGGCCTCATCTATTACTCTGTCATCCGTGTTAAGTCTACCAAAGTTGGTTTTTAACTTGATTTCTATTCGTAAACTTACTAGAGACCTCAATTGTTATATTTGTAACGACCAGACCGGTCGTTTTGAGCATTTGCACTCTATTTCGCTATTTGAAGTCTTGAGTAGCTTCGTATGATGTATTATGACCCGTGTGAATTGTCGGTTTTGGTTTTCAGGTTAATCGGAATTAATTTGGGAGAAAGATTCTCAACTAGAAAGCTTTAAGTTGGAAGAGTTGACCAAGTTTGACTTTTGAGTATCTGACCTCGGATCGGAGTTTTGATGGTTCCACTAGGTTGAGATGATTATTTTGGACTTGGGCGTATGGCTAGATTTGCATTTGGATATTTCTAGAAGGTTTCGGCACTATTTGGCGAACGTTTGAAAGTTGAAGGTTTGGAATGTTCATAAGTTTGATAGGGAGTTGACTTTGATGATATCGGGTTCGAAATATGGTTCTGACAATTCGAATAGCTTCGTTATGTCATTTGGAACTTGCGTGCAAAATTTGAGTTCATTCCGAGTTGATTTGATAAGGTTCGGCCAAGTTTTGGAAGTTGACAGATACAAAGTTCATTAAGTTCGATTTGAGGTGCGATTCGTGGTTTTGTTGTTGTTATACATGTTTTGAGGCCTCGAATAAGTTCTTGTTATGTTATGGGACTTGTTAGTATGTTCAAACGGGTTCCCGAGGGGCTCGGTTGAGTTTCGCATAGATTTGGGCTGTGTTGCGCTTGTTTTTTATGTTTCGACGTCGTTTCTTCAAGCATAAATGGTACCTTATTATGAAAATATGCTCCAATTTCTGTTTTGATTGAAGAATTAGATCCGTATCTTAATTTTTGAATCATATTAATTGGAATCATCAAGTTTCGACATCGTATGATAAATTTATGGTCATTTTACTAAGAATTGGGTTGCCGGATTTTTTTCAGATTAATTACGAAATTACCACTAGAATTCGTATTTAAAAATCTGCACTATTTCCAACTATTGAAACTGACATATCTGCTTCATTATAAGGTAAAATGTAGTGATTCAAAAAGCCTAACTTGACCGAAAGTTTACAAGGAATCCACTAGAGGCATCAAAGCGAGTTTCGAGACCGTTTGGCTGAGAAACGAGCCAGAACAGCTGGACAGAAACATATAATATCGAGGGTTTGTTTATTTGGTCATATTTTGAGTTGGGGAGCTCGGATTTGGGCGATTTTGGAGGCGATTTTAACAACATGGATTAGGATAAGTGCTCTCTACTCGATTTTAATTATATTTTATGAATCCATCTTCATTTTTGGCATTTGATTGATGATTCAAAGTGAAAAGTTTTGGGGGGGGGGGAGGGGGGGTAGGGAGGTAGGTTTAGT
>NW_017671260.1:124862-145915 GCF_001879085.1 Nicotiana attenuata | reverse complement strand
GTTTGTCTAAAGTTTCACAAAGTGAGTTTTTGAGTTTTGAACATCGATTCGCAGTAGGATTTGAGTAAATCTAGTATAGTTGGACTCTTAACTGAATGGGTTATCAGATTTAGTGAGGATTATCGAGCGTGCCCGGGTTTGACTTTTTGGTTGACTTTGGGCTTTTGATTAAAGATTCGACCTTTATCTTTTGGAATTGTTTCCTTAGGCATTATTTGATGTATTTGAGCTGCTTTTGGCTAGTCTTGAGCCGTTCAAAGGTCGGTACGCATGGGATGGCATTTCTAGAGTATTGTTTGGCTTGCTCGGTATTGGATTCGCCTTGTTCGAGGTAAGTAACACTTTCAAACTTGGTGCTGAGGGTATGGACCCTGAATATACGTGATATGTGTTTGGTGTTTAGGTGACACACATGTTAGGTGACGGGCATGCACCGTGTGGATTATGGCTCGGTTATTTCTGTGATACTGTGTAGTTACCTAACCTTGTTTTCATCCATGAGATTTCTACGTGTTAGAGAAATTGAGTTGTGATCCATGTTAGAAACCATGTTTCAACTATACACTTATTCTGTTGGGACCTACTGAGGTCATATCTGTTGTGGAGTTGTTTGCATAAATTGCAGTTACATACTCGGTCATACTCATTCATTTGCATATCATATATCAGTCTCTGTTGCTATTTATTGATACATCATATCATCATTTTTGGGCTAATTTTCATGATTGTGATCCTGAGAGACTAAAGAGATTGATGACTGGGTAGGGTCGAGGGTCTATTTGTGAGTGATATTTATGGGATTGGGGTTCACGCCACAGCAGTCTTTATTGATTCATGCCATGATTGGCTTATTATAGCGCTTGGGCTGGATTTGTCCCTCCGGAGTCTGCACACCCACAGTGAGTGCAGGTACCTACTCAGTGCAGGTGCCGAGTGATTGGGAGGACTGAGTGATTGGGAGGACTGAGTAACCATGAGGACTGAGTGACTGGGAGGTTTGAGTGACTGGGAGGACTGAGTGAATTGATACTCTGAGAGTATGCATGTGGCTTTATCACTAAGTTGCATTGCATTCGACATGCACACTTGACATACAGGCATAAAGATGCATTTTCCTCATGCTGTATGGTATTGCGTCATTCATGACTTCACATACCCATTTAACATATAAGCATATGACGATAAAGAATCCAGGGTATTTATGACACACCGGGGAAAAGTGCAAGCTCGTCGAAGGTTGCAAAAACATTATATGTGGCATCTATGACGGCGTTCATAAGTTTAGTGTGGTATGTTAAAATTGCATTACCATTTAGAATGTCCCGAATGGAATTTACTTGCTAATTCTGCTATCAGTTTTAAAGTTCAAATATTTATGTATCTTTTAAAGTGGAATTGAGTTGTAGACCAAGAACGATGTCTTTGAGAAAATAAATTAAACCAACGCTCGTAGTGCATGTATTACAATTTTCAGTAAATTGAAGAACATATTATTTGGTCCAACGGATTGAACCAATTCAAATTGTGCATGCACTATGGATCTTATTCTTTGAGCTTTTTCAGGGCGCTCTTCAAAGATGGAAAGGGATACACATATTTAACCAAGCGAAAATTGCACAGGCTGTGTTGACATTTCACCATTTCAAGCTAGTAACATATCAAATTCTTCATCGTTTCTATGATCTATGGCAACTAAATATAGATATTTCTTTTTCGCTGCAACTATTCCATGTGTTTCAGTCATATCCAAATCTTTTGGATTAGTCCCATAAGGTAGTTCCCATCCAAAGTGGAGGAGTAACTGAGCCAGAGGAAGTCCAACATTAGCTAAACCAAATAGCATTCCTGGACACATCCTTCTTCCTGCACCAAATGGAACAAACTCAAAGTGATTTCCCGTAAAGTCAATAGAAGAGTTCTCAAATCTCTCTGGTATAAAATTTTCAGGATCGTGCCAACTTTCGGGATCTCTCGCAAGTGCCCATGCATTGACTAATACTCTTGTCTTAAGAGGTATAGTGTATCCATCAATATTTGTTTGCTCCCTACATTCCCTAGGCCCTATAAAAGGAACTGGAAAATGTAGCCTTAGTGTTTCTTTAATCACTAATTTTAGGTATGTCAACTTTTCAAAATCTTCTTCATCAACATTTTTCTTTCCCTTAAAAACTTGTCTCACTTCACTTTGAGCCTTGGCCATAACATGTGGGTTCTTCATCAACTCTACCAATGCCCAAATAATTACTGTAAAAGAAGTTTCAGTTCCAGCAAGAAAGATGTCCTACGTCAACAAACAAATAAATGAAGTCAACATATAGATTCTTACGTAAGGTAACATATCAATGAAAATCATGTGTACTAAAATGCTTAAGGAAAAACCATAAAAGGGGTGTGGGGCTACAAACTCCCAACTTCGAGAATTAATATATATAAATGCACTAGGACATTCGACTTACTACATACAAAAAACAAAATACCGGAAGGCGGGTGAGAAAAGATTATATATAAGATGAGAGCAAACTTACAAGAATCACTGCTTTTATGTGATCGTTTGTGATTGTAAATTGAAGTTCGGCATTCTCCTTAATCCTTAGGAAAACATCAACCAAATCTTCATCTCCAAACTCACCATTTCCCTTGTTCCCAGCGCCTCTGTTTTCAATATGCTTATTGAGAATGTCCTCCATCACTCCATCAACCTTTTGATGCGCATTCACCAATTTAGATTTCGAACCACTCATTTTGTGAAGAATCTTGCAAGAAGGGAACAAATCAGCAACATCAAATCCTCCAATTAACGAGAGTATTTCCTTTACTATATTTGTAAGCTCCTCTCTGTCTTTGCATATTTTCCCAAAGGCCGACCTACAAGTGACAGTTCGTAAACCCAAAAATTTTCTCTGTTATGTTTACCGTAGAACCTATCGTGGAAGAAATTGATGAAACTAGACTTAAAAGCTCATCTTGTCGAATTGCACTAAAGGACTTGACCATCTTCGCACTGAGAAGTTCTAGGATACAAATTTTACGCATTTGTCTCCAGTAGTCACCATATTGCCCAAATATGATGTCTTTTTGATTGTAAAATATGGTGTTTAGGGATGTAAGTTGTGGCCTATCAGCAAAGGCGAGATCGTGAGTTTTTAGAATTTCTTTCGCAATAGCAGGCGATGATATGACCACCACAGGAATTTCCCCGAGTTGCAAGTAAATAAGAGGCCCATACTTTTGTGCTAAAGTTCTAAGTCTGCGATGGGGAAGTCCTCCGATTAAGTGATGCAGGCTTCCAATAAAGGGAAGTCTCCACGGACCTGGAGGCCACTTAGTTTGTCTTTCGTTTCTCCATTGTCTGCGGACTAGAATAAAGAGGGAGGAGAAGAAGAGAAGCAATGAAAGTAAGTTATAGTAATTAAGAGAGGAGTAAATCTCCATTCTAGCAGCAAAGAAAGGAAAGGAAGCTGAAGACGGATATTGCTTCAATTAATTTTAGCTGCTTTTATAATGGGACCAATACCCTATTGGCCTAATTAAACATGTCATAACCTTTTGTACCATATCCTTGAATTCTCTCTCTTTTTTTTTTTTTTTTGGTAAACTTATCCTTGAATTCTAGTTACATGTAATACTTCCATGAATAGTTCCCTCGAAATCATCTTTATACAATTTAATAATATTTACAGCTCCTTCGCATATTATATTTGTGATTACCTATTGTAATAAAACTCTCTCCATTCCAGTTTATATGGCCATGTTCGAATTTCGAGAGTCAAATGAGTTAATTTTAATCGTAAATTCGGACATTAAACCTTTATATTTTTTTGAAATAAAATTTATATATTTAAATAAACTATGTAAAAAATACTATTCCCTATGTTTCAATTTGTTACGAGGGTCAATTTGATTATTTTTTAGTGTGAATTCGAACATAGATTCTTTAAATTTTTTGAAGTAAAATTTACATATTTAGAGACTACATAAATAATACTATAAGTCACAATAGTGATATTTTTTAAAAAATAATCACAATAGTTAACAATTCAATATATTCAAAAACTATTTGCAAAAAATATGATAACAAGAACCTTCTTTGACTTTCCAAACAATTAATTCTTTTATATATGGTAAATACAATGTATAAGTTAATTATACCATGTAATTTTTTTCTTTATAACACAAATTTCACTATACGTATTCAAAAAAAAAAAAAAAATAGACAGAAAAATTAATATTTTGAGTATTAATAAAAACATATAGCCAGATAGTGAGAGTCTAACTAAAACTCAAACTAAACCTAGTATTTATTTACACGCCTCGGTGTGTAATAAAAAACATGTTGCCTGAGATTTCAAATTTTGAGTCTTAATAAAAACAAGCGGCTATGAGGGTAGGGATATGGGTATGTCCATACCCAACTTTACTTTTGAGCAGGTTCAATTTTATGTCCCCTTCTTAATGCATCTACCTTTTAGATTTTAACGAGGTAGGGATCTGAGCCAAACCCCCTGCCACTTCAAAATAGACTATTATTTAAAAAATACGTGGCTTGATAGTAATAGAGTCTAACTAAAATTCAAACTAAGGCTACTGTTTATAATAAACGTCTTAGTGTACTAAAAAGCATATTGAAAGATATAGACAACAACTTTCGAGTCGCAATAACAATTTGATACGAAGCATTAGTAAAATACCGTCGTCAATTTGAAAAACAAAAGCGCTCCTTAGCGCCCGGGGACGGGAGTGGGGGATGGCCCTACGTACAGGAAACAACAACTTTCGAGTCATAGTAAAATGTGTGGCCTAAAAATTTGACTAAATCGAAACTCTAAACTACGTATTATAGATAATACAGTATTATTATTGTAATAAAAACGTATTCAACAAAAAAAACATATTGAAAGAAACTTCAGTTTTTGAATCTTAACACGGAAAAGGGTCGGACATACTCGTCTACTATTGGATACTGTTCAATGCTATCATCCATTATATTTTTTGGCTATTTATACCCCTGCCATCCATCAAAGTTCTAAATTTACCCCTACTATCCAACCCACCACTTAAAAATAACCCATATCCGTCATGGGTCTGGCGGGTAAGCATAATTTTAAAGTAGGGGATTGGGTCTTTTATTCCGAGTGTGCCACATGTCATGTGCGTTAAAGTAGGGGCAAGTGTAGAACTTCAAAGATCTAAACCATACATGCGCACTATATGTAGGTCGCTGTAGTAGATGCAAATTACACTAGTTTAACCGCAAAAGAACCAGAAACCCATTTGACCGATCTCGAGAGAGAGAATAATATGAGTCAAGCAACAGTTGCTTCTCCCACTTTTAATCACTTGACAAATTTTCAATTGACCAATATTAAGTCGGGATACCATGTAGCAATGGCTTGTCCGGCCAGCAGCTCGCGTTATAGAGCAAATGATCGATCGTCGACCGTTTGGGGATACAGTTCCCTCTTCTACAAGATTTCTGAACTCGCATTAATACAACAAACATATAATTCGTTTGCACCTTTAAGCCCAAGGAAAACAGGGAGAGAGCGAGGGGGAACAATAATGAGCAGTCAACCAACGGCTCCTTCAGCTTCCAGCAGTAGCTCCCGTCATTTGGCAAACTTTCAATCAACCCTTTGGGGGGACCATTTCCTCTCTTACTCTTCTCAACTTACTGTATGACATATGTCTTTCAACAAGTAGAAAGGTGTTATGAAACAATAAAATAAGAAGAAGAGTATTGCAGAGAAAAGTAGAGAGAGAATTCTTATTGATTTGGGATGAATTACAATAGAATAGAACCCTCTATTTATAGGGAGAGGGTGACTTAGCCACCAAGCAATGAACCCTAGAATCTTTCTAAATATAGACATTCACCATAAATACAATTCTATTTATAACTCTCCCCCTTGAATGTCTATTCAACAGATAATGTGCCTCGTTAAAACCTTAACTAAAATAAAACCCAGTGGGAAAAAAATTTTAGAGAAGGAAAAAGAGTACACATATCTAACAATACGCCTTTTGGTTGCCTCGTTAAAAACCTTGCAAGGAAAATCCAGTGGGACAAAACCTTGTGAGGGAAAAAGAGTACAACGCGTATTAACTCCCCCTGATGAGAGCATCAATTCACATCCTTGAGCATTTGCATTCCAATCTTGTGCATCATCTTCAAAAGATCTTTGGTAGATATTTGATAAACAAATCAGCCATATTAACTTGAATGAATATATTGCACCTTGAAATCATCATTCTTGATAGAGATGAATTGTCTTCATATGATCTTGTTGGAATCGTCAGTTCAATATCTTCACATAGTGGTGAAAACTCTTGCTATCATATTATCTGCCTATAGTTATAGCAAGATACATTTGTGCACAAATTGCACCGAGGAAGTAGTACTTCAAGATCAAGAATTCTATATGCTTTAAGCAATTTAAATCCTTCAAGGATTTTTAAGTCATATAAGCCATATAATAGACTTTAGATGCATATCAAGCTTTCATGTCATGCTAGACATATAAGATATCGAAAAACTGATTGCATATACCAATGACTTTATACTTTCAAGTGTTTGAACTACATGTTCAAAATTACATGTCTTTCATATGAAACCAATTCTATTTGAATTGTGTCTCTTCTATTTGGCCAATATTTTTGTGTCTATATTCGACATACTTAAGATCCTCATCTATACTTAGCGCTAACATAGATGTCGTCGACAAACATTTTATATCAGTTTCAATATATTTTCATAATGACATAACATAGAGATCTCTTCATTCATATATTCAGGTACCTGAATCTCTCATGAGATTTAATGAAGTATTATGTCATGTAATCTTCTAGATCACTTGCCTCCTTTATTATGATCATTTTGATCATTTGCTCATCTTCTTTATCAAGAAGTTTATTTGAAACCGATTGTCTATACGCTTTAAGCGTACCATAGACTTTGTCCTTCTAGGACTTAATAGGAGCATTTGCAATGAGAATATAGTTACTTTCTTTGGGTCAGCAAATGCATCTGGCATGCTTATATTGCACATGAATTATCCTTTATGAACTTCAAGTTCATATTATCTTATTCGAGGATCGAGATGTACAAATAATAATTCATTCCACATAACTTTTTCTCAACTGTTTATCATGTCTCCCCCTCATGTTAGAAAAACTAACTTGGTACCTCAACTTTGAGAATCCACCTTTGTGCGTTATGGTGTTAATCAAAATGTACACCGCACATCAATAATAATAAGATGGAATTATTTGGTTCCTGACCCTGAACCACTTGTGAGGGGAGAAAATAATATACTTTCGTATATAACCTATATCAAACTGATATAGATAACTTTGTTCTCATAAGCAATAGTTTAGCTATTAAGTGGAGGCACTCAATAAATCATTTTGCTAAACCAACTGTGATGTAAGCCAACTTATCAAGATGAACTTCTTGAATAGAAAATCTGGAAATTATGCTCGAAATCAAATTATCGAGCAAGTTACCTCGCAAACACCATGTTGCGGGTTATTATTAATCGCACATGTAACAATCTCATAGATGCATCTTATGTGATATACATGGTAGGTGAATGGGCCCATATTCACCTTTGAGATTTCCAGCATTCATGGGATTCAATCCCAATTTTAGTTGGTATATTAACTAATGAGAACAGGCAACATAATAGAATTCGTAAAGAACTTTCTAGTTCTTTAATATTTACCCATGTGAATTCTCTTTTATTTTTGCACATCATACTTAAATTGATATGGGTAAACCAATTATGCCAACTGAATAAATTATCAATATTGATAAACTTCAGATTTACACCATGACGTGTGCAATTATCAATAAACTCCAAGTTTATTATGATATGGGTTTTTATATCAATAAACTTCCTTTTATTGTGGCATTCTTTTGTTTGTGTAGTACAAACTGGAGAATAAAGCGGGTAGCTTTTCACATACATATTACCCCGCTACAAGTTGTAGTAATAAAAGATATTAAATCTTTCCTTTATTTATAGTCTCAATATAATCAATCGCGTTCGCGTATACTTTGAAAACTGAATAAGTTTCTTTGAGACTTACTACAACACAATACCTTATTTGTAATTAATTGTGTTTCTCCAAAATAGTATAATTGGCTCTTGCAGAGTTCTCAATTAATTTTGTAGTACCACATATTCATCAACACCCATATGGTGAATATCTCTGTTAAAGAGAAAGTTATACCATTATGGTTATGGTCAAAATTATATGCAAGATCTGTTTCTTGCATTACCGTTAATCACAATGCCAAAATATTTTGGCGTACAATAGGTACGTGACCAATGACCATTCATGCCATAATAATGACATTATTTTCTTATATCATCTCAACCTTCTTTTAGAGGTGAGTGTGGTATATTCACTACCACTAGCACGTTCATATTCTTTGAAGAATGAATATGTATTCATAAATCAGATGTTGTCACATTCACATCATGAATGGACCATAATCATCTATATGTGCTTTATAAAATCTCATGTCAAATCGATGACAAATATTACTTTCATAGAGTGAAGGATTATCTTGAGAATCCTTATTATTCTCATTATCACAATGATGACGATCATAATTTCGTCTATTGCCACGTCCACATCCATTGATACATTCATAGTAATAATTTTGTCTTCTTTCAGACTTATCACATACTGCTATCACATTCTCTTAAGGGAATGAGAATGGAGCAAATTCAATGGGACGGGTTTTCAATTCTTTGCCCACAATCATACGTGAATTTGATCATGACGGGCATAGAAATTTTACCACTTCAGGTGGTTATAATTTCTTATAAACTCCTTTAGAGTTATAATCAAACTTTGTTGTCTTTGCTTGTATATAAAATTAAATTATAGAATTTTATGAATTTAAAAGAGAAAAATAAAGTAAAATACTTACCTTAAATCCAGAATTTAATCATGAAGGAAGTTCATGGAATAATTGGCAATCATTATACTCAATCCCAAAGCTTATACTCAATTGGTTAGAGTCTCGTGCTGATAACGTGTTATGAAACAATAAAATAAGAAGAAGAGTATTGCAGAGAAAAGTAGAGAGAGAGAATTCTTATTGATTTGGGATGAATTACAATAGAATAGAACCCTCTATTTATAGGGAGATTGTGACTTTGCTACCAAGCAATGAACCCTAGAATCTTTCTAAATATAGACATTCACCATAAATACAATTCTATTTATAACAAAAGAATATTATTATACTTGGGTATTTTTGTTTCAAAAATAATAATGCTCAATTTTTGAATGCAGGAAATTACAACCCAAGAAAAATTTAAAGTTGAAGAGTTAAAAGAAAAGGTGAGGAAAATGCTGGTGGCAACTCCTGAAAATAGTACGGAAAAACTTGTCTTGATAGATACAATCCATTTCAATAATGAGATTAAAACATCCATTCAGAATATCTTTGATGCGTCCCAACGGGTCGGTGAAAATGATGGCAATAGTCTATACGTTGTTGCTCTTCGTTTTTGACTACAGAGACAACAAGGGCATTACATGTCTTCGGGTAACTACTACTTTCGACCTCTACAACAATTCATTTTGGTGTTCTTTATATTTCCTTGTCTCCCCTCTTCTAAAAGAAATGGGGTTTGGCATGATGAAAAATTGTATATGAGAGATGTGATGTGACGACCCGACCCGTCGTCTCATGTGTTACCGCCCCGTTTTCCCCATTTATTGCTTCTTCATGTTTCATTATCGGCATTTGGTGAGTTAGAGTCGAATTGGTTTGGTTTTGCTAGAAAATGAGACATTTAGTCTCTTTAAGGAAGGCTTATGTTGAAAAAGTCAACCGGATATTGACTATTGAGTTAGAGGGCTCAGATGTGAATTCCGGTGATTCGGTTAGATTTGGGGGATGATTTGTGACTTAGGAGTGCAATCGGAATTGATTTTGGATGTCCGGTGTAGAATTAGGCTTGAATTGGCGAAGTTAGTATTTTGGCGAATTCCGGTTGGTAGATGAAATTTTGATCCGCAGGTCGGAATGGGATTCCGGGAGTTGCAGTAGTTCCGTTAGGTGATTTTGGATGTGTGTGCAAAATTTCAGGTCATTCGGAGGTGTTTTGGTCGGGTTTTTGATCAAATGCGTATTTCGGAAGTTTTGAAGAAACTTACGCTTGAATCCGATGTGATTTAATGGTTTTAGCATTGTTTGATGTGTTTTGAAGATTGGAACAAGTTTGAATAATGTTTTAGGATGTGTTGGCGCTTTTGGTTTAGGTCCTGGGGGCTCGGGGTGATTTCGGGTGGTCAATCGGATCAATTTTGGACTTTAAAAGTAGCAGATTTTCAGCTGTTGGTGTTGCAGAGATTTGCCCTTCGCGTTCGCGTGGGTGATGTCGCGAACGCGTAGAGGAAATATGAGGGCTTGGGAATTTGGTCTTCGCGTTCGCGTGGAAGAGGGCCGTGTTCGCGAAGTTCTGGAAGGCAAAGCATCGCGTTCGCGTTGGTGGTAACGCGTTCGCGTTGAAGGGAATCAAGGCCTTGTGAAATTGTTCAATGCGTTTGCGTCATAGGGCACGCGTTCGTGTAGTTAAAGTTTCTGAAGCATCGTGTTTGCGGCTTGGGCACCGCGTTCGCGTAGGGTTAATTCCTGGTCAATATTTTCTGGTCATCACGAACGCGGGGGTGTTGACCGCGTTCGCGTAAGGTAAATTGCACCTGGACAGAAGGGTTTTTAAATCATATCATCCGCGAAACTTGGTCCATTTTCCTCCATTGTAGAGTATTTTGAGAGCTCTTTAGGACAAATTGAAGAGGGATTCAAGGGGGATAGATTGGAGGTAAGTTCCTTGGCCTAAATACACGAGATTATGATAAATTTAACATGAAAATTGGTTGAAATTCATCAAAAGGGGAGTAAAGCTAGGGCTTGAGAATTGATAATTTAAAAATGGAATTTGAAGGGTCAAATGGACTCCAATTTTGGTAAATTTGATATGTATAGACTCGTGGCGAGACGAGGAATCCGGTGATGTAAATTTTGTAATTTTTCGAGAAGTGGGCCCGAGGCTCGGGGTTTGCCAACTTCGTGATTTTTGATAATTTTCGAGTCTTTTCGATTGGGTTATGTTCCCTTAGCCTATTGTCACGTATTCCTTGTGGTTTTGATCAGATTCGACGCGCGAGGAGGTCGATTCGAGGGGAAAAGGCTTAGCAAGCTAGACTTTTGGCCGGCTAGAGCTGAGTAATGATTTTAAATGATGTCCTGAGGGTTTGAGATCTCGGATTTGCACAACTTGGTGCTATGTTGAGATGAGACACGCATTCAATGACGAGCGCGGTGTTATTTACTATTGGGGATTGTGACTTGGTCCGTCCCGGTTGTTGATTTTACCGCGTATCTCACTATGACTTGTTGTTTTTCCCTATGACTTGGGCTTATTGCTATACTTGGGCTTATTGCCGACTGTTTGAGCTCCTTGTGAGCTATCATCACTGTTTTCCTCACTATTTGAAATATTATTTGAACTCAGTCTATTTGAATTACACTGTTTCATGAACTCAGCTATATTTTTACTCAACCTTGAGTTTTCAACTGATATTTGAACTATTATTTGAGCTGAGCGTTGTTGTGTTTACTGATGCCCGAGGGGCTATGACTATTTTTTGGACTGATTGAGGCTGAGGGCCATATGTGAGGATATGTGAGGAGGCTTTCAGGCCTCGACTGTATTGTGAGAAGTCTTTCAGGCCTCATATTGATATGTTCAGGTTTTCACGCCTTATTATGATAGCGCTTGGGCTGTAGGAGCCCCTCCGGAGTCTGGACACCCACAGTGAGCGTGGGTACCCGTGTGATTTGAGAGTGAGCCCGAGGGGCTGATGTTGTACTGCGTGATTGATACTGAGCCCGCGGGGCTGATACTGTACTGAGAGTTTGATATTTCGCCGAGGGGTAGGTTTCTGAGCATTTCCACTGGTTGAGAATATTTGTTTAAACTGTTTTAAAAGAGAAATTCTTGCTATTTTACTGGTTTTACTGCCTAACTAATTTTACTGCTTGAGATAGCATTATTTGTGCCTTTATGGGATTTTATGTTCTCAGTCATTATTTATTTTTATTACTCACTGGGTCGGAGTACTCACATTACTCCCTGCACCGTGTGTGCAGATACAGGCATAGCTGAGTTCGTTCCTGAGCGCTGATTTCCTTCCAGACCAGGCGGACCCGGAGTGACGAGGTAGCTCTCGGCGTTCACAGCCCCGTTCTCTCCCTTATCTTCTGCATTTACATTATCTTCAGACTTGTTCCTAGTTCCAGACTTGTAGTATTTAGTGAACTCTGTAGTAGCTCGTGACTTGTGACACCCCGATTGCGGGCTGAGTTGGGATGGTTCTCTGTTTTACTTCATTTTATTCTGCACTTATGAGTACATTATCTATGTTTTAGACTTATTCATGCTAATTAACTGTTAAAATGAGGTGCTATTGTTCTGTTGGCTGGCCTTGTCTTCACGAGAGGCGTCATCACGGCCGGATAGGGAATTGGGCCGTGACATGCAAGGTGCAGAAACCTGGGTTGGTGAAAAGCCTGAGAAATCATCAGAGAGAAAACAAAAAAGATCACTAACATATATATTAAAGGCATTAAGTTTCCCAAATCGACACTTGCAGTCCTATATCTTTATGCACAAACAATTTTTTCCAGAACATTATTTGTAAATATTTATATACATGCGTTAATGCGGTGCAATAAGGACTACATGCATCATTTACCCATCCGGATGGTACCTATACAACTCCAGTAGGATTATCATGGAACTTCTAGAGATTATTTTTTCGATCATATAGGTTGAATTAATTGGTTTTGTACGGATTCTAATTAGCTTATTCTCTAAAACAGATGTGTTCAAGCAATTCATTAACCATGATGGAAAATTTAAGGAAACTCTGACTAATGATGTCCAAGGATTATTAAGTTTGTATGAAGCATCGCATTTCAGAGTGCACAGGGAGGAGATTTTAGAAGAAGCTCTTACTTTTACCACTATTCATCTCGAGTCTATGGTCACTGTTGAAGAGAAGAGGGTTGAAAGGAACTACAACTAACTAGAAGGGAGTGTTTTGTAAATAAGAGAAAATATGGGAGTTGTAGTTATAATAGTGGTACAAATAGAACCAAGATATAGCACTTGTATTTTAGNTTGTCTTCACGAGAGGCGCCATCACGACCGGGTTGGGAATTGGGTCGTGACAAGTTGGTATCAGAGCCTAGGTTACTAGGTCTCACGAGTCATGAGCAGGTTTAGTAGAGTCTCGCGGATCGGTACGGAGACGTCTGTATTTATCCTCGAGAGGCTGCAGAACCCTTAGGAAAACTTCATATTCTTGAAATTCTTGTCGTGCGACTTTGTTGATCCGAGAACTAAACTTCTGCGTTCTACTCTCTCGCAAATGGCGAGGACCCGCGCTACAGGACGAGACGGACGACCACCAGTACCACCTACTGAGGGCACTAGAGGCCGTGGACGCGGTCGTGGTCGTGGTAGAGGCAGAGCCGCGAGGGCAGCACCTGTTGCTCCACCAGTTGCCCCGGCTCAGGATCAGGCTCCAGCTGCAGACATTCCAGCAGCACCTGTTCAGGCACCGGCGGTGCCCATTGTCCGGTTCTCCAGGAGACCTTGGCTCAGATACTATCAGTTTGCACTGGCCTAGCCCAGGTAGTTTCAGCCACTACTACAACGGCTACTTCTCAGGCCGGGGGAGGCAGTCAGACCCCCGCTGCTCGCACACCTGAGCAGGTTGTACAGGGATTGCAGACACCGGGAGCAGCCCCCGCTCAGCCGGTTGCACCAGTTCAGGACTTTGTAGTTCCAGCTATGCAAGACGACGAGCAGCGTCGACTTGAGAGGTTCAGTAGGCTCCAACCTCCAGGTGCAGTGCTGTTCATGGCAGGATCTCCATTATATTTTTGAGAAGTGGGTACCACAGTCTCAGAGAGAGGAGCTGCATAGGCAGTTCGAGTGGCTTCGACAGGGAGACATGACTGTGACCCAGTATGAGGCTAGATTTTCTGAGTTGGCTCGTCATGCCTCCTGGATAGTTCCGACTGACAGAGAGAGGATCAAGAGGTTTGTGGATGGACTTAACTATCACCTTTGTGTTCTGATGACTCGAGAGAGAGTTCTGGGTATTTCCTTTGAGGATGCAGTTGATATTGCTCGTGATATTGAGACGGCTCGCCGTTAGGACAGAGAAGAGAGGGAGGACAAGAGGCCTCGAGGTTCAGGCAGTTTCAGTGGTGCCCTGTCTAGGGGTCGGTTCCAGCAGAGCAGAGGTTGTTCCTTCAGGCCTCCTTAGTCGACCCGTTCCGAGTATCGCGGGTCATCTTCAGGTCGGGGCCATCAGGGTTATCAGCAGAGCCAGCCAGCTCTTAGTGCTCTTCCAGCTCAGGGTTCATCTCGAGCTCCATCTGTTCAGGGTTCCTCCAGGCCGAGTGCGGCAGCTAGCCACTCCGGCGCACGGGGTTCCCTTCAGTCCCATTCTCCGGCACCCGGGAGTTGTTACGAGTGCGGAGAGTTTGGGCATATGTGGAGGCAGTGTCCTCGGCTTCGTGGTAGGTAGTCTCAGCAGAGGGATCAGCCCTCATCTTCTGCTCCTGTTTCATCAGTACCCGCCTAGTCAGCTAGGGGTGGAGGCCAGGTAGCCAGGGGCCGCCCCAGAGGTGGAGACCGATCAGGTGGCGGCCAGGCTCGATTCTATGCTCTTCCAGATAGGAGGGACGCCATTGCATCAGATGCTATTATCACATGTATTATCTCAGTCTGCCACAGGGATGCCTCTGTCTTATTTGATCCCGGATCTACCTATTCCTATGTATCTTCATATTTTGCTCATCACCTGGGTACGACCCGAGGGTATCTTGCTTTACCTGTTCACGTATCTACCCCGATGGATGATACTATTATTGTAGACCATGTGTATCGGTGTTGTCTGGTGACTATTGGGGGTCTTGAGACCCGAGTTGATTTGTTGCTGTTGAGCATGGTAGATTTTGATGTTATTTTGGGCATGGACTGGCTATCTCCGTGCCATGCTATTCTGGACTATCATGCTATGACAGTTACTTTGGCTATACCGGGTATTCCAAGGATTGAGTGGCGTGGTATGACTGACTATGTTCCTAGTAGGGTGATCTCTTTCCTAAAGGCCCGGCGGATGGTTGGGAAAGGTTGTCTATCATATTTGGCTTTCGTGAGAGATGTTAGAGCTGAGACTCCTAGTCTTGATTCTGTTCCCATTGTGAGGGATTTCCCTGATGTGTTTCCTGCAGACCTGCCGGGCATGCCATCGGACAGGGACATCGATTTTGGTATTGACCTGGTGCCGGGCACTCAGCCCATTTCCATTCCTCCGTATCGTATGGCACCAGCGGAGTTGAAAGAATTAAAGGATCAACTTCAGGAACTTCTAGATAAGGGGTTTATTCGTCCTAGTGTGTCACCGTGGGGTGCACCGGTCCTATTTGTGAAGAAGAAGGATGGCACAATGAGAATGTGCATTGACTATAGGCAACTGAACAAAGTGACTGTGAAGAACAAGTATCCACTACCGCGCATTGATGATTTGTTTGACCAGCTCTAGGGGGCAAGGGTATTCTCTAAGATTGATCTTCGTTCAGGCTATCACCAGCTGAAGATCAGGGATTCGGATACTATGAAGACTGCCTTCAGGACTAGATATGGGCATTATGAGTTTCTGGTTATGTCTTTTGGGCTGACTAATGCCCCAGTCGCGTTCATGCATTTGATGAACAACGTATTTCGGCCGTATCTGGATTCATTTGTTATCGCTTTTATTGATGATATCCTGGTGTACTCGCGTAACCAGGAGAAGCACGCACAACATTTGAGAGTGGTATTACAGAGATTGAGGGAGGAGAAGCTCTATGCAAAGTTCTCCAAGTGTGAGTTTTGGCTTGGTTCTGTGGCTTTCCTGGGGCATGTAGTATCCAGTGATGGTATTCAGGTTGATCTAAAGAAGATAGAGGCGGTGTAGAGTTGGCCTAGACCGTCCTCAGCCACAGAGATTCGGAGTTTCCTCGGTTTGGCGGGTTATTATCGCCGGTTCGTCCAGTGTTTCTCGTCTATTGCCTCGCCCTTGACCAAGTTGACTCAGAAGGGTGCACCGTTTGTATGGTCGGACGAGTGCGAGGAGAGCTTTCAGAAGCTCAAGACAGCTTTGACCACAGCTCCAGTGTTGGTTTTGCCATCAACTTCAGGTTCTTACACTGTTTATCGTGATGCTTCGAGAGTTGGGATCGGATGTGTGTTGATGCAGGAGGGTAGAGTTATTTCATATGCTTCTCGTCAGTTGAAGCCCCATGAGAAGAACTACCTTGTACATGATTTGGAGTTGGCTGCTATAGTTCATGCTTTGAAGATTTGGAGGCACTATCTATATGGCGTATCTTGTGAGGTATTCACCGATCATCGCAGTCTTCAGCATTTGTTCAAGCAGAAGGATCTTAATTTGAGGCAGCGGAGGTGGCTTGAGTTACTCAAGGACTATGATATTACCATTCTGTATCATCCGGGGAAGGCCAATGTAGTGGCCGATGCTTTGAGCCGGAAGGCGGTTAGTATGGGTAGTTTGGCGTACATTCCAGTTGGGGAGAGGCCCTTTGCAGTCGATGTCCAGGCTTTGGCCAATCGGATGGTAAGGTTAGATATTTCGGAGCCTAGTTGGGTGTTGGCTTGTGTGGTTTCTCGGTCTTCCTTGTATGACCGCATTAGAGAGCGCCAGTATGATGATCCGCATTTGCTTGTCCTTAAGGACAGGGTCCAGCATGGTGATGCCAGAGATGTGACTATTGATGATGAGGGCGTGTTGAGGATGCAGGGCCGGATTTGCGTGCCCAATGTGGATGGGCTTCGGGAGTTGATATTAGAGGAGGCCCACAGCTCGCAGTATTCCATTCATCCGGGTGCCGCGAAGATGTATCAGGATTTGAGGCAGCAGTACTGGTGGAGGAGAATGAAGAAAGACATTGTGGGTTATGTAGCTCGGTGTCTCAATTGTCAGCAGGTAAAATATGAGCATCAGAGACCGGGTAGTGTACTTCGGCGGATGGATATTCCAGAGTGGAAGTGGGAGAGGATTACTATGGATTTTGTGAGTGGTCTCCCTCGGACCTCGATGAAGTTTGATTCGATTTGGGTGATTGTGGATCGGCTGACCATGTCCGTGCACTTCATTTCGGTGTGTACTACCTATTCTTCAGAGCGGCTGGCAGGGATTTTCATCCGGGAGATTGTTCGGTTGCATGGGGTCCCAGTTTCTATTATCTCGGATAGAGGTACTCAATTCACTTCCCAGTTTTGGAGGACTTTTCAGGGAGTTGGGTACACAGGTGGAGTTGAGCACAGCATTTCATCCTCAGACGGACGGGCAGTCCGAGCGCACTATTCAGATATTGGAGGACATGTTGCGTGCTTGTGTTATTGATTTTGGAGGTTCTTGGGCTGAGTTCTTGCCACTTGTAGAGTTTGCTTACAACAACAACTACCAATCCAGTATTCAAATGGCACCGTATGAGGCCTTATATGAGAGACGGTGTAGATCTCCCGTTGGTTGGTTTGAGCCCGACGAGGCTAGACTATTGGGGACCGAGTTGGTCCAGGATGCCTTAGAGAAGGTGAAAGTGATCCAGGAGAGACTTCGTACAGCTCAGTCGCGTCAGAAGAGTTATGCGGACCGGAAGGTTCGAGATGTATCTTATATGGTGGGCGAGAAGGTCTTGTTGAAGGTTTCGCCCATGAAGGGCGTTATGCGGTTTGGAAAGAAAGGAAAGCTGAGTCCGCGGTTCATTGGGCCTTTTGAGGTACTTAGGAGGATTAGGGAGGTGGCCTATATGCTTGCTTTGCCACCCAGCTTGTCGGGGGTTCATGCGGTATTCCATGTTTCCATGCTCCGGAAGTATGTTGGGGACCCGTCTCATGTGTTAGACTTCAGCACGGTTCGGTTGGATGATGATTTGACCTTTGATGTGGAGCCAGTGGCTATTTTGGGTCATCAGGTTCGGAAGTTGAGATCAAAGGATATAGCGTCGGTGAAGGTGCATTGGAGAGGTCGGCCCATGGAGGAGGCTACCTGGGAGACCGATCAGGAGATGCGGAGCAGATATCCTCACCTATTTGAGACTTCAGGTATGTTTCTTGACCCGCTCGAGGACGAGCGTTTGTTTAAGTTGGGGAGGATGTGACGACCCGACCCGTCGTCTCATGTGTTACCGCCCCATTTTCCCCTTTATTGCTTCTTCATGTTTCATTATCGGCATTTGGTGAGTTAGAGTCGAATTGGTTTGGTTTTGGTAGAAAATGAAACATTTGGAAAAGTCAACCGGATGTTGACTATTGAGTTAGACGGCTCGGAAGTGAATTCCGGTGATTCGGTTAGCTTCGGGGGATGATTTATGACTTAGGAGTGCGATCGGAATTGATTTTGGAGGTCCGGTGTAGAATTAGGCTTGAATTGGCGAAGTTAGTATTTTAGCGAATTCCGGTTGGTAGGTGAGATTTTGATCCGGAGGTCGGAATGGGATTCCGGGAGTTGCAGTAGTTCCTTTAGGTGATTTTGGATGTGTGTGCAAAATTTCAGGTCATTCGGAGGTGTTTTGGTCGGGTTTTTGATCAAATGCGTATTTCGGAAGTTTTGAAGAAACTTAGGCTTGAATCCGATGTGATTTAATGGTTTCAGCGTTGTTTGATGTGTTTTGAAGATTGGAACAAGTTTGAATAATGTTTTAGGATGTGTTGGCGCTTTGGTTGAGGTCCCGGGGGCCTCGGGGTGATTTCGGGTGGTCAATCGGACCAATTTTGGACTTTAAAAGTAGCAGATTTTCAGCTGTTGGTGTTGCAGAGATTTGCCCTTCGCGTTCGCGTGGGTGATGTTGCGAACGCGTAGAGGAAATGTGAGGTCTTGGGAATTTGGTCTTCGCGTTCGCGTGGAAGAGGGTCGCGTTCGCGAAGTTCTGGAAGGCAAAGCATCGCGTTCGCGTTGGTGGTAACGCGTTCCCGTAGAAGGGAATCAAGGCCTTGTGAAATTGTTCAATGCGTTCACGTCATAGGGAACGCGTTCGCGTAGTTAAAGTTTCTGAAGCATCGCGTTCGCGGATTGGGCACCACGTTCGCGTAGGGTTAATTCCTGGTCAATATTTTTTGGTCATCGCGAACGCGGGGGTGCTGACCGCGTTTGCGTAAGGTAAATTGCGCCTGAGCCCCGGGGGTGGGCCCGGGGCTCGGGTTTTGCCAACTTCGTGATTTTTGATAATTTTCGAGTCTTTTCGATTGGGTTATGTTCCCTTAGCCTATTGTGACGTATTCCTTGTGGTTTTGATCAGATTCGACGCGCGAGGAGGTCGATTCGAGGGGAAAAGGCTTAGCGAGCTAGACTTTTGGCCGGCTAGAGGTGGGTAATGATTTTAAATGATGTCCTGAGGGTTTGAGACCCCGGATTTGCACAACTTGGTGCTATGTTGAGATGAGACACGCGTTCAATGACGAGCGCGGGGTCATTTACTATTGGGGATTGTGACTTGGTCCGTCCCGGTTGTTGATTTTACCGCGTATCTCAGTATGACTTGTTGTTTTTCACTATGACTTGGGCTTATTGCTATACTTGGGCTTATTGCCGACTGTTTGAGCTCCTTATGAGCTATCATCACTGTTTTCCTCACTATTTGAAATATTATTTGAACTCAGTCCATTTGAATTACACTGTTTCATGAACTCAGCTATATTTTTACTCAACCTTGAGTTTTCAACTGATATTTGAACTATTATTTGAGCTGAGTGTTGTTGTTTTTACTAATGCCCGAGGGGCTATGACTATTTTTGGACTGACTGAAGCCGAGGGCCATATGTGAGGATATGTGAGGAGGCTTTCAAGCCTCGAGTGATATGTGAGGAGGCTTTCAGGCCTCGAGCGATATGTGAGGAGGCTTTCAGGCCTCGAGTGTATTGTGAGAAGGCTTTCAGGCCTCATCTTGATATGTTCAGGCTTTCAGGCCTTATTATGATAGCTCTTGGGCTGTACGAGCCCCTTCGGAGTCTGCACACCCACAGTGAGCGCGGGTACCCATGTGATTTGAGAGTGAGCCCGAGGGGCTGATGTTGTATTGTGTGATTGATACTGAGCCCGCGGGGCTAATACTGTACTAAGAGTTTGATATTGCGCCCGAGGGGCAGGTTTCTGAGCATTTCCACTGGTTGAGAATATTTGTTTAAACTGTTTTAAAAGAGAAATTCTTGCTATTTTACTGGTTTTACTGCCTAACTGATTTTACTGCTTGAGATAGCATTATTTGTGCCTTTATGGGATTTTATGTTCTCAGTCATTATTTATTTTTATTACTCACTGGGTCGGAGTACTCACATTACTCCCTTCACCGTGTGTGCAGATACAGGCATAGCTAAGTTCGTTCCTGAGCGCTGATTTCCTTCCAGACCAGGCGGACCCGGAGTGACGAGGTAGCTGTCGGCGTTCACAACCCCGTTCTCTCCCTTATCTTCTGTATTTACATTATCTTTAGACTTGTTCCTAGTTCCAGACTTGTAGTATTTAGTGAACTCTGTAGTAGCTCGTGACTTGTGACACCCCGATTGCGGGCTGAGTTGGGATGGTTCTCTGTTTTACTTCGTTTTATTCCGCACTTATGAGTACATTATCTATGTTTTAGACTTATTCATGCTAATTAACTGTTAAAATGAGGTGCTATTGTTCTGTTGGCTGGCCTTGTCTTCACGAGAGGCGCCATCACGACCAGGTAAGGAATTGGGTTGTGACAATTTACCATCAAACTACGACCAGTCAGGCAGTTACCACCGGTTGGGAAGTTATGTATCTTTATTTACCACCGGTTGTGCAGTTATGCATTTACCACCGAGCTACGGCCGGTCGGACAGTTACCACTGATCAGTTGGGCAATCATGCATCATACGATATGGATAATAGAAATAGTCTCAAAGAGAAGCATTATATATATA
>NW_017671260.1:28061-124856 GCF_001879085.1 Nicotiana attenuata | reverse complement strand
AAAATATATATATATATATATATATATATATATATATATATATATATATATATATATATATAAAAAAATAATAAGTATGCATATACGATGGCACTTCAGAGATTCAGGTTGATTCTTATATGTCTTTACTTAATGTTGACTTATTGTTATGTTTCAGTTCCGCCTTACATACTCGGTACATTATTCGTACCGACGTCCTTTTGTGGGGGACGCTGCATTCATGCCTGCAGGTATAGATAATCAGTTTGACGAGCCCTCATAGTAGACAAGGTTAGCATTCAGCGAAGGATCAAAAAGACTCCATCTCATTCGTATCTATGCGTCATCGTGTTAGAATTTTGCTACAGACTTATGGGTAGGTCGGTACCCTGTCCCATTTGATGTCAAATAATCTTAGAGGCTTTGTAGACAGAGGTTCATTCTGTACAATATGGCAAAGGCCTTGATGGCCCATATGTATTCATGTTTTAAGAACGATGGTTCATTAATACAGTGTTTGCCCACTTATAGTTATACATTACGAGTTGTGGCCTTGTTGGACCATGATATTTATAGAAGAAAAACAAATGAGTTATAGTGTGGTTCGCTCAGGACAGCACGACACCGGGTGCCAGCCAGGCCTCCCCAGGTTTGCGGCGTGACATTGATAGTGCTATTTAAGGCTCTAGGGTTTCACAGATTCAAAATCGTGAGTGGAAAGTGATGAATAGTAGATGATGTGAGTACGATTGAGTGAAATTTAATGAAACAGAGGTAAAAATAGTGTTGAGTTTTACCTGAGCAAGAGGAAGTCGACCATTGAAGCTTTTGGACCAGTGGTTAAACCCTAATGTCCAGATGTCACTGAGTTTGACCTCTGGACATCGAATCCTCATGATGAACTCTGAGAACGACTCAATGCATGCTCCGATTTGACAGAACACGAAGGAAATTCAGAGATTTGAAGTTGCATCTTTGAGTGTAGGGTTCAGATTTGGGTATTTTGAATTTTGAGTGATGAGATAGGAAATAGCCGGCTGGATTCGCGGATTTCAGAAGGCAAAAGGATGGTTTCAGGCTCGATCTTTGACTCATGAGAAAAAATCAGATGATTTGAAGGTTTTCCCTTTTGAGCTTAGGGTTTCAGATTAGGGGTCTTGAATTTGTGTGATGAAATTGGAATATTCATGCGGAATTCGCGGTGTAGCAGGGACAGAAGGGATGATTTAGAGTGGTTTCGAGTGACCTTGCATTGACTTGTGCAAGGTACTGGAGATTGATGGCTGATGGAGATGAGAGAAAAGAGAAAGGAAAGGGAAATAAGGGCGGAAGGGTGAGGTGAGAAATGATTAGGTTTGGAGTAATGGGAAGGCTGTCTCTAGGGTTAAAGATGGAGATGGAATCTAGGCCGTTGGATCTGATGATCAACGACCCTGATAATTTGGTCATTTAGGATTTTTAGGGAGGATTTTTGGTGTCCGTAAGATTATAAGATTTTGGACGGCGGAGATGAGATCTCTGGGGCGGGTTTTTAAAAATCAAAAGAAAATCAGAGATTAAATGTGAGCCATTGATCAGATGGATTAACGGTTCAGATGTATGTGTGCTTGTTTTGTGAGTGATAAGGGAGGGTGACGTGGAAAGAGTTGATTGGTCAAGAAGTGATGGCAAGGATTAACAACAGGGATTAAAGGGGTCGTTTGGGTTGGGTATATTTCGGAGTGGGCTTGCCATTTGGGCCAAAATAAATTTAAAAGATGGCGACTTTGTACTTAGTTGAGAATTGCAATTGTAGCCTTTTGTCTTTTAATCCCTTTTGAAATTAATTTAAATAAAATTAAAAAATTTCAATAAAATATGGTAAAAATCACAATTGCTAATTATTTTATGTAATAATTGTAAAAATATTTTATTTTCTAAATTGTAACACTAATTTTGAATCATTAACATAGTAGTCTAATTAACTAGAAATTAAAGAGTAATTCATTAAATTAACTATATAAGCCTATGCGATGTATTTAAAAGTTATTTTAATAATCTTAAAATAGTAAGTATATTTGTAATTAAATAATATTAATACGTGATTAATATTAAAACCAATACTTAATTAATTTGTAAAAATAGGTATTTAATACTAGAAATACTTTCAAAATATTTATTATAAATTATTAAGTATAAATAAATTAATTTTAAAAGGGAGGGCCAAAATTGGCTGTCAACGGCAGCCCCTCTTTGACCGGAGACGCTAAAAGAGTTTTCAGGCAAAGATATTGAACCAAAGCCAATTTTGTCCCCACTTTAGGCATGCATTGCAGGAGCGGCATGAGTATTATGAGTTTATTGAGTTAAGGAAGAACTTTGGAGAGATTGGGGCCAAATTCTGGCTTTGAATTGCTTACATACCTCGGGCTTAACGAGGATTAGGTGTTACACCCCATGTTTTTGTACGTAAAAGTACGTCGTAAGTCAATTGATGTAAGCTCAAAAATGAGATCATCTTTGAGAGTACATAAAATATGTTAATCATGTTACCTTGGAGGTTAAAAATATTTAAGATCATGAATAACAAGTACCAAGAGGGTTGGAAAGCTTAGAAGCTAAACGAATTGAAACAAATAAGTTTTGTCGAAAGTCAACAAGTTTGGTGCTACACCCTGTGCGTCCCAAGGTGACGTATAATGAATACGAGATTTGTTAATCATGGTTTGAATGAGTGTAAAGTCATAATATGATTATATATGATGTTTGAATATAAAATATAAGATTTTGGAAAAATCGAATTTAACTTACGGAAAAATCGAGTTATAATTTGCCCTGTAACGAGCCGTTTTGAGAAATTAAATTCATAAGCTTTATGATGTCATTTTGGGACATATCTCATACCAAAATGAATATCTTGGAACCTAGTTTCCAATGGTCCAAACTATTTATTCATGTGACATTGGGGGTAGAGAAATATGAATTTTTAAAGTAGGGTCGCCAAATCACATCGCCGCACTTCGGAGAAACTGGCAGGTTTATAGGCAAGGTTGCGAGGCCATTTTCTCCTAATCTATTTAGAGTTACACGGAGATCTTTAGATGTAATTAAATCCCCATGTGTCTAGTTTCTAACACAGAAAATCGTTTGTCAACACGATATCGGAATAGAGAGATACAAGTGTCCGAAGTTGCACTGCTCAAGCTGCCAAGCAGGCAGCTTACCCACCTGCTTGGAGAATTAAGGCGGTGGGCTTATAAGTGGTCTTTTACCCTTACATCTCATCAAAATACAAAGATTACTTACACCAATACATTCTCAATCTCTCCAAGAACTGGTCCAAGATATTCCAAGCAAGATCAACATCCCTTTCATGAAAGCAAGAAGCGATAACATTTGAATGATCCCTACGACGTATGTATCATTATACCGCCTCTCTTTTTCTTTGTAGTTTGAGTTTTGGAAGGTACTTCATGGTTAAGAAAACACCTACTTTCTGTATTTAAGCTTTAAATATCAAGGAAGGTTGATAATTTCATTTTCAAATAGTTAGAACTCACAGAACCGTGATTGGAAGCCGTGAGTTCGATTTATTTCACTTTTAGTGGATTCTTTTGTAGTCCACTCGTATTGGCCTATTGTGCTGCTTATTTATGGAGTTTGGAAGGATAAAGGGCGTGAAGAAACGCCACATGAGGTAGGGTAGTGAGCCGGTCGCTCGTCGTTAAAATTTCAGGCTAATTGATAACTTGTTGATTGGCTGTGTTATGGTATATTTGGGGTTTTTGTTGGATTAAAGGTCCCAAATTGTAGTTAGGTTGTTTTTGAGTTTTTTTTTGTATTTTGTAGTTGTCTTGCCTATAATAGGCTTGAGGGATAAGTAAAATCAGGGGAAATGGTGCCCGTTTTATTTTAGAATCGAGTTATCGTTTGAGATACGTGATATACTAGCGCCATCTAAGTTGTACATGTATTTCTTTGTTATAATGTTGGCACTCTAGTTGTCGTAAGCTTGTTGTTGAGTTGCATTGACGACTTGAGGTATGTTAAGGCTATCCCTTATTTTCTTTTGGGGTGATCCATATGACACAACGAAACGAGCAAGCACGCAACTTTCACAAATTATTCTATTCTTAGAAGTACTACGGTTGCCTATGTTCTTGTTTCCCCATGTGTCCCACTATCATATCGTCTGTTCATGGGTCTCATGACATTCCGAGAGATCTTATTGACTTACTTCATTATGCATTGCATTTATTTATACATGTACATCACCCATGACCAGTTGGCATTATATACGCGTATATTATATGTATATGGGGTATGGGAAAAGGTTACGACGTTATATACGCACCACCACCTGATCAGCTGGTATACGATGATGATTTCGCCCACAGAGATCGAGATTATATGATGGGATTCCCTCAGAGGCTTGATGACGTTATACGCATATACCTATGCTTGATATGACATTTACATGCAAATACATGACATTATAAATGTTTCATGATTGATAGAGCTATCCAGACTTGCAGGTTGAGTTCTTTACTCCATGCTTCTTTCATGTCTTTATATACTACTTTCATGCCTTACATACTTAATACTTTATTTGTACTGACATCCCTTTTGCCTGGGGATGTTGCGTTTTATGTCCGTAGGTCCCGGTAGACAGGTTGAGAGTCCTCCTAGTAGGCTATCAGCTCAGCTGAAAGTGTTGGTACACTCCACTTGCCCCGAAGTTACTTATTTAGTCAGTATGCTTTGGACATGTATTGATTGGTATGGCAGGGCCCTGTCCCGACCTATATGATGTTATGTACTCTTAGAGGCTTGTAGACAGATGTCATGTATACGGATACTTGTATGGCCTTGTCGGCCTATGTTTTGAGTGTATAAATAATCATGCGGCCTTATAGGCCCGCATGTCACAAGTATAAGTTTCTATATCATGTTGGGTCGTCCTATGTCTAGTATGCTCATATGTTTCATTCTGGTTATCTCATGACGGCCGTTCTTGCCCATTTATCCATGATGGTATGATAAGAAAAAATACATTATGTCAGTAATCGATTGGGTAAAGCATCGGGTGCTCGTCGCAGCCCATCGGTTTAGGTCGTGACAAAAGTGGTATCAAAGCAGTTCTATCCTAGGGAATCTACAAGCTGTGTCTAGTAGAGTCTTGTTTATGGGTGTGTTGTACACCACACTTATGAGCAGGAGGCTACAGAGCATTTAGGATGGTCACTCTTTTTTTTTACTCTAGATCGTGTGGTAGAGCTCAGTCGTAAGAATTCAAACTCCTAATTCTACTTTATTCATAATACAACGATACTTACATCTAGAAAGACAGTTGGTAAGAGATTGACTGTGGTTGTGGAGGAGTTGAGTCAGAGAAACTTGATTTTGCATCAAGCTTATGATGAGTAAATGTGAGGTCTTCAGCAGATCATGTGTATACTAAGGCGTGTAAGCTTCTTCATAAGGAGCTCTAAGGCAAGAATATCTATCTACCCATATGGTAAAAAGAAATAAAAGAATTAGAAGGTACATACATGTTTCAACAAGTAAAAGAAGCAAGGTGAAGAAGGTTACGAGGTACCCAATTAGTGAAGATTATCAGTATTTACAACTCAGGCAGAGAAATATAGGCATTCTGAGTTACCTTCAAGAGTAACAGAGGTATGTACAGTTGGCCACACCCATCTCAGTTATGCCCTAGGGGAGCTAACATATACAGTTTAAGAGACGGATGCGGTAACAGGATCTAGATAGGGTTAGAGTAACCCAAAATGGTGGATGGATTGTAAGCATTAGCTGACATTTCCAAAGGATATTGCAAACGCGGTAATAGTTCTCCTTGTGAGACACCTCGATGGTGCACTCTAGAATAGTACATTTAGATATGAATACTAGAATGTACAGAAAAATTTAGAAGATTGGCACAATAATCCTAGAAGGGATAAATATTTACCTTAGTATGGCTCCCATCCCTAAGAGCAAGGGGAGCTAGTGGATAGAGCAAGGGGAGCTAAAAAAGAAGGAATGTTTTCTTGAAGTTTTCATAATAAAGTGATAGACAAAAATATTAGCAGGTGAATAAGAAGAGAGTAAATGAAGCATTACGAGTAAGATGTGATAAATGGATGATGACGATAAATCAAAATATGACAGTATTACAGAGTCTATAGTCTACTGAAGGGAAATACAAGAGGAGATTGTCCTTGAAACAATAAAAGGGTATAAGCCATAAAGTCATATTATCATTTTGAGAAACGAGTTGGTGACTCCAACCTGATTACCAGAAGGCTAAGTTAGACCCCCTGTAGTAATAGAAGTTAGTATGGTCTAGTAAACAAGATAAAATCGAACATGAATTAGGGACCTGAGGATCTGATAACAGTCAACATCGTAACAATTTCAGAGATCGCATTCCGTCAATAATAGAATGGACAACAAAAGAATAACCTTTAAAGGTTATTCAAGAAGACGCTTCCCTAAAGCAAGAATTGTGAGCAGAGTTAAGCTTAAGGGACTAAGTGTGCCAGTTACACTAGGTGTCACCTTCGTGCGTGAGAAATTCAGTTATCCATGGTACAGAAGGGTTACCGCAAGGCAAGTAAGACTCCTTGAAGATGTGAAAAGACGCCAAAGATGAAGAGGTAAAACATTTATAGGTAAATCTTCATAGCATTTAATGTTAGTACTCCCCAAAGGGAAAGATGGTGTGATATGGTATTAAGTCAGAGTTATGTGGTTCAGGTAACTATGGAATAGTAAATGAAGAATGTGGTAGAAAGGCGAAAGGAATGAGATTGCATTTATTCAGATCCTACGAATATGATATGACTCCAGAACATTGAGCAAGCACGATGCTGGGGAGAGGCAGTAAGGGTTCCAGCACTAGATGTTATTGATAAATAAGTCCAAATGAACACTTGATACATAAGGAGCCAGTGCGAGGGGTAAGTTAAGAAAAAGGACATAACCCAAGAGAGATTACGCAGAATATAGATATGAGAATGGACCAACGAGTAGTTAGTAGTTGATTCAGGAAGAGCCTATTATGGCTAGACAAGAGGATATAGACAAATCAGCAGATTGTGCAAGATAAACATAGCGAACCCCAACATAGTGAATTCAGTCGCGCAGATATGACGTCGTAATCCTTGAGAAATATTCAGATAGGAGTTGGGATAGTTAAAGGTACTGTGTTAGTGTTACAGAAATAAAAGAGAGTGCCACTAGGAAGACAGTCTAAAATGTTAGTTCAGAAGAAACCCTACGAGCACAAGGGTGCGGAGGTTAGTAACTACGGATAACTATAGGTGAGCAAGAACATCAAAAATTTCATCAGGTATATGATGTAATAAGCTCGCAGCTTTACAGGTGTCATAGGGTCTCCACTAAGTACTACAAAGAAAGACTAGCTGAGGATATAAGGAAGAAGGCTTCAACCTAAGCATAGTGACATAAAGAAGAAATGATCTTGTAGCAACAGTCTCACTACAACATTGTATGCACTCCATAAGAAAGTGGCACCTATTGTGACTAATGAACGGGAAGTCAAAAGTATTATTCGAGATCATACGGGTTGCAGAGAATTCCAGTATTCATGGGCAATATGATAAGCCAAGTATCCATGCAGCAAGTGGTAGAACGACCAGGAAAAGTAATTTCTTACATTTAAAGACAACTGACAAGGCGCAGAAGGAAATCTATGGTGCTAGCAAGTTAAAGGAAGGTTGCGAGTAGTATAAATAGATATGTGTAGGTCGCAAGCTAAAGTATGGTAGAGAGACAATTTTTTTTGGTAGATAAGAGTAAGATAAGAAAAGGTGAGTGAGAATGTGACAAGAATAGGTAAGGCCTCAAAATTAAGCCCATCAAAATAAGAGAGTTGATGGTTTCCGTAAGTTATAGAAAGATAAGTATAGCGTGAATGAACTCGGAGCAGTCTAAGACTAGGTGCATTTAGAAGAGATGGAATGCTTTCCTGGTAGTAGAATAAGGGTGTAATTGTGATGGATAAGAGGATGACGCTTAGGCCTTTGATTGAGTAATGATTTAAAGAAAAGGTATTTCATGAATTGCACGGGATTAGAATACTGCCACAAGATGAATCACATTGGGATGCTATGAAATACGGTTATTGAAGTATAGTATTGTCCCTAGGTGGATCAGGCAAATAACTTCAGATGTTCCCCAATGAGACGTGAGCCCTAGTGACAATGTATTACGTAAGAGGTTTCAAGTTATTAGTAATAGATAATGGATCAACATTAAGGTGATTCAACAATGGATGGATAAAAGTTACAAATTATGAGATGAGATTAGGCCATTATTCTTAAGATGAACAGTAACGAGGAAGAACTAAAGGATTTAGATTTATACATATAGGATAAGTAGCGAGAGAGAAACATGGAGTTGGGTAGCAGACCCCTGTAATAATAAACCAAAATAAGAGTTATGGTATAGTATGAATTACCAAGCTGTAGTAAATCCATAAGCATAGATATCCGAGGCTATGAAACAATATATAGCAATAGTCACAAGTTTGGCAAAGTACCGAGCGAAGAACTTTAGTACACCTATAGATGCCCAGAGGGACAACTTGTCATATTACTACATATGTTCACAAAGTGAGGCCTAGGGATTGGCTAAAAGCTGGAGGAAAAATGAGACAAGATAGCATAGGCGCAGATATAAGGACAGAGTCGTACAGGCTACATGACAGAAGGTAGCAACAGTTACGAGATTGGAAGAATTCCAACCACAGGTCATGGTGTGTGAAAGAGGCCTAAAAGGGGGGGGGGGGGGATGCCCTGGCCTTTGGATTTATTCATAGGACAGTAACCCAAATGGCAAGGACAATACTAAAGTATTTGTAAGAGCTATCCGGTTATGAGACTGATAGGTGCATCAATCAACATTCGAGGACGAATGTTCCAAAGGAGGGGAATGATGTTACACCCCATGTTTTCGTACGTAAAAGTACGTCGTAAGTCAATTGATGTAAGCTCAGAAATGAGATCATCTTTGAGAGTACATAAAATAAGTTAATCATGTTATGTTGGAGGTTACAAATATTTAAGATCATGAATAACAAGTACCAAGAGGGTTGGAAATCTTATAAGCTAAACGAATTGATGAAAATAAGTTTTGTCGAAAGTCAACAAGTTTGGAGCCTAAGGTGACGTATAATGAATATGAGACTTGTTAATAATGTTTTTAATGAGTGTAAAGTCATAATATGACTATATATGATGTTTGGATATAAAATATAAAGCTTGGGAAAATCGGATTTAACTTACGGAAAAATCGAGTTAAGATTTGCCTTGTAACGAGCCGTGTTGAAAAATTAAATTCTTAAGCTTTATTATGTCATTTTGGGACATACCTCATACCAAAATTAAGGTCTTGGAACCTAAGTTTCCAATGGCCCAAACCATTTATTCATATGACATCAGGTAGAGAAATATGAATTTTTAAAGTAGGGTCGCCAACTCACATTGCCGCACTTCGGAGAAACTAGCAGGTTTATAAGCAAGGTTGTGAGGTCATTTTCTCCAAATCTATTGAGAGTTACACGGAGATATTTATATGTAATTAAAGTCCCATGTGTCTAGTCTCTAACTCTGAAAACCGTTTATCAGTACGATATCGGAGTAGAGAGATACAAGTGTTCGAAGTTGTATTGCTCAAGTTGTCAAGCATGCAGCTTACCCACCTGCTTGGAGAAATGAGGCGGTGGGCTTATAAGTGGTATTTTCCCCTTACATCTCGTCAAAATACAGATATTACTTACACCAATACACTCTCAATCTCTCCAATAACTGGTCCAAAAAATTCCAAGCAAGATCAACATCCCTTTCACGAAAGCAAGAAGCGTTAACATTAGAATGATCCCTACGACATAAGTATCATCATACCGCCTCTCTTTTTCTTTGTGGTTTGAGTTTTGGAAGGTATTTCATGGTTAAGAAAACACCTACTTTCTGTATTTAAGCTTTTAAATATCAAGGAAGGGATAAATTCATTTTCAAATAGTTAGAACTCACGGGACGGTGGTCGGAAGCCGTGAGTTCGATTTATTTCACTTTTAGCGGACTGTTTTGTAGTCCACTCGTGTTGGCCTATTGTGCTTCTGATCTATGGAGTTTGGAAGGATAAAAGGGCGTGGAGAAATGTCATATGTGGTAGGGTAGTGAGCTGGTCGCTCGTCACTGAAATTTCAGGCGAATTGATAACTTGTTGATTGGGTGTGTTATGGTATATTCGGGGTTTTTGTTGGATTAAAGGTACCAAATTGTAGTTAGGTTGTTTTGAGTTTTTGGTTGTATTGTGTTGTTTTCTCGCCTATAGTAGGCTTGAGAGAGAAGTAAAATCAGGGGAAATGCTGCCCGTTTTATTTTAGAATCGAGTTATCGTTTGAGATACGTAATATACTAGCGCCATCTAAGTTGTACATGTATTTCTTTGTTATTGGATTGGCGCGCTAATTGTCGTAAGCTTGTTGTTGAGTTTCACTGACGACTTGAGGTATGTTAAGGCTATCCCTTCTTTCCTTTTGGCATGATCCATATGACACAACGAAACGAGCAAGCACGCAACTTTCACAAATGATCCTATTCTTAGAAGTACTAGGGTTGCCTATGTTCTTGATTCCCCATGTGTCCTACTATCGTATCATCTGTTCATAGGACTCATCACATACCGAGAGATCTTATTGACTTACTTCATTATGCTTTGCGTTCAGTTATACATGTACATGACCCGTGACCAGATGGCGTTATATATGCATATATTATTTGTATAGGGGGTATGGGGAAAGGTTATGGAATTATATACGCACCACCACCCGATCAGCTGGTATATGATGATGATTTCGCCCACAGAGGCCGACATGATATGATGGGATGCCCTCAGAGGCTTGATGATGTTATACGAATATACCTATGCATGATATGACATTTATATGCACATGCATGACATTATAAATATTTCATGATTCATAGAGCTATTCAGACTTGCAGGTTGAGTTCTTTACTCCATGTTTCTTTCATGTCTTTATATACTGCTTTCATGCCTTACATACTCGGTACTTTATTTGTACTGGCGTCCCTTTTACCTGGGGATGCTGCGTTTCATGCCCCCAGGTCCCGATAGACAGGTTGAGAGTCCTCCTAGTAGGCTATCAGCTCAGCAAAAAGTGTTGGTACACTCCACTTTCCCCGGAGTTACTTATTTAGTCAGTATGCTTTGGACATGTATTGATTGGTATGGCGGCGCCCTGTCCCGACCTATATGACGTTTGTGTACTCTTAGAGGCTTGTAAACAGATGTCATGTATATGGATACTTGTATGGCCTTGTCGGCCTATGTTTTGAGTATATAATAATCATGTCAGCCTTATAAGCCCGTATGTCACAAGTATAAGTTTCTATATGATGTTGGGTCGTCCTATGTCTAGTATGACCTTATGTTTCATTCTGGTTATCTCATGACGGCTCTTCTGACCCATATATCCATGATGGTATGATAAGAAAAAATACGTTATGTTGGTACTTGGTTAGGTAAGGCATCGGGTGCCCGTCGCTGTCCATCGATTTGGGTAAGGTAAATCTGCAGATGATGTTGTTCTGTACGAAATCTTCTACTACATTCTTTGTGAAGGCCTTGTAAGTAGACACTTCGACCCATTTTGTGAAATAGTCGATAGCTACCAAGATGAAGCGATGCCCGTTTGATGCGACAGGCTCTATAGGTCCAATCACATCCATGCCCCAAGCGGCGAACGAACATGGTGAACCAATTATGTCTAACTCATTTGGTGGGACCCGGATGAAATCCGCATGAATCTGACACTGCTGACACTTCTGTACATACCGGATACTATCACTTTCCGTAGTCATCCAAAAGTACCCATCTCTCAAGATCTTCTTCGCTAATGTGAACCCATTCATGTGGGGTCCACATGTTCCTACATGTATTTCTTCTAATAACATGGCTGCCTCGGCAGCGTCTACACATCTCGACAAACCTAAATCTGGGTTCCTCCTATACAGGACTTCGCCGTTGAGAAAAAAGTGGTTTTCCAGTCTCTTGAGGGCTCATTTCTGACCATTAGTAGCATTCTCCGGGTATTCTTTGGTTGCAAGAAATTTCTTGATGTCATGAACCATGGTTTACCATCTGGTTCTTCATCTACATGGAAGCACGGCATATTGATCCCTGATCTCTACCTCGATAGGGTCGATGTAGTTCTTGTCTGGATGCTGAATCATAGATGATAGGGTTGCAAGGGCGTCAGCGAACTCGTTCTAAATCCTAGGGACGTGCTTGAACTCAATATTTGTAAACTTCTTTTATAGCTCCTTCTCGCAGTGCAGGTATATAAGTATCTTGACATTCTTGGTGTATCATTCCCCTTGGACTTCGTGTATCAACAGATCGTAATCCCCTATGGCCAAATGTTCTTTGACGTTCATGTCGATTGCCATTCTGATCTCAAGGATACACGCTTCATGTTCAGCTATATTATTGGTACAAGGGAATCTTATCTTTGTCGACGGTGGATAGTGCTGTCCAGATTATGAAATCAGGACTACCCCAATTCCTACTCCTTTGAAGTTTGCTTCTCCATCGAAACACATTCTCCATCCAGGGTACGATTCTGCAATATCTTCTCTAGCAAATAACACTTCTTCATCGGGAAAATACGTGGTCGGTTCACAATCCCCATCCACCGGATTCTCTGCGAGGTGGTCACCTAAAGCTTGTCCTTTGATAGCCTTCTGAGTTATGTACACAATGTCAAATTACAATTTTCCATTTAGCTAGCTTTCCGGTAGGCATTGGCTTCTAGAAGATGTCATTGAGCGGGTCGAGCCGAGATATCAAATGCGTAGTGTATGCTGACATATAATGCCTTCGTTTCTAGGAAATCCAAGTTAGAGCACAACAAGTGCATTCTATTAAACTATACTTGGCCTCGCACGGCATGAACTTCTTACTTAAATAGTAGATGGCATGCTCCTTTATCCCAGTTTCGTCATGCTGTCCCAACACACAGCCGAAGGCGTTACCCAAGACTGACAAATATAGTAACAATGGCTTCCCTGGTTCGGGGGGCAACCGGCACTGGTGGATTTGACAGATACTCCTTAATTCTGTCGAAGGCTTTCTAGCACTCTTCTGTCCATTTTGTGGTAGCATCCTTCTTCAACAACTTGAAAATGGGTTCACAAATTACCGTGGACTGGGCTATGAAGCGACTGATGTAATTCAATCTACCCAGGAAACTTATTACATCTTTCTTGCTCTTTGGTGGTGGCAATTCCTGAATAGCCTTGATTTTTTATGGGTCCAATTCTATCCCCTTCCTGCTTACAATGAAGCCCAATAGCTTTCTAGCGGGCACTCCGAATGCACACTTTGCTGGGTTAAACTTCAAACTATACCTTCCCAGGCATTCGAAAAATTTCCTTAAATCGTCCAAATGCTCCGAACTCTTTCGAAACTTTATGATGATTTCATCCACATACACTTCAATCTCCTTATGAACCATGTCGTGAAAAAGGGTCGTCATAGACCTCATGTAGGTGGCGCCGATGTTCTTGAGACCAAACGGCATGGCTCAATAGCAGTAAACTCCCCAAGGTGTGGTGATGGGTATTTTCTATGCATCTTCCTCGGCATCAAGATTTGGTGGTACCTAGCGAAATAATCCACAAATGACTGCAGTCCATGCTTCACGCACTTGTCTATGAGGATGTGGATATTTGGCAGAGAGAAATCGTCCTTTGGACTAGCTATACTGAGATCTCGGTAGTCCACACATATTCTTATTTTTTCGTCTTTACTGGGTACTGGGACGATATTTTCCAACCAGCTTGGATAGTTGGTGACCCTTACTATATTCGTTTCTATCTTCTTGGTCATTTCGTCCTTTATCCTTAGACTTAAATCAGGTCTGAATTTCCTGGGTTTCTGCTTGACTGACGGTCTAGTAGGATCAGTGGCCAGTCTATGCGAGACAATGTCAGTGCTTAATCCTGACATGTCATCATATGACCATGCAAACACATCGATGTACTGTCGGAGGATCTCAAACACTTTTTCCTTCTGCTCGGCCTCTAGATGAATGTTGATTCTGGTTTCTTTTACGTCTTCTTCACTTCCAAGATTGACCATTTATGTCTCTTCAAGGTTAGGCTGGTTATGACTCTCCAACCGCTTGATCTCCTACGGGAGATTGTCCGGCATCATACTCTCAGCGTACTCCTCGTAATCTAGGTCGTTACGCTTAACGGTTTCGTTACATGTCATAATTGCGGAACGCGGTTTTTTAGCATTTTGATTACTAAAAAGAAAAGCTAAGTATAAATAAAGCGGTAAATAGAGTTGCAATATTTGAGAAAATGATTTTTTTATTTCATCAAAAAAGGAACATCTTAAGCGTTCAAAAGAGGCAAATGACAAAAAGGTACGGACACGGTGCAGGTCTCAATTGATCGTGCGCTTTCAAAAAGAAAACTTTTATAGTTCCATACTACCAAGACTCCTGGCGAACCAAAGATGGACTAGCAGTCCAATTCCACAGCTCTTCCCCTGGTTCGGCATCCCCTGATAGTCGGTGTCTTGATGTCAGTCCCTTCACATCATTCTTCAATCATATTTACGAACAACTTTCTTATCCCGTCGATGATTTTATCTTCTGGTACTGAACTCTGACCTGGACTTGCAACATGCTCTGGCACAAAAACCTTTTTCCCGGAGCTAACGACATGAGCTTTCCTTTTCGGAGGTTGATATCATATGCCAGCCCTTCCTTTCTACCCATTATGGTCAATTGACTCTGTGATCCCGTCCGACCTGGCTCCCAGCCCTGTTCCTGGCATGTATCCATATTTCATCATCTCCATCATAGCCATCTTGGATCTATACGGTGACCGTATTCCCAGGTTTTGTTCAATCTTCCATTGCAGTAGTCTGCATGATTTACACTGCATGGAAAGCAACTTCGTCTAGCCTTTCAATGAATGGAACATCATACTCCAAATAACCGGAATGACCCCACTCGCCATGAACCACGATCTCCTGACATCCCCACTCAAATTTCATGCATTGGTATAAAGTGGATGGGACGGCCCCCGCCATATGTATCCAGGGCCTTCCCAACAGCAAATTGTAGGAAGAGAAGATGTCCATTACTTGGAACAATATGGGAAATTCGACAGGCCCGATTTGCAAGGCCAAATAAATTTCTCTAATAACATCCTTTTGCGAACCGTCAAAGGCCCTCACCCTAATGTGGATTTCCTTGACTTCCCTCAAATGAATTCCTAACTCCTGTAGGGTGGAGAGCAGACAAATGTTGACTCCTAACCCTCCATCAACCAATACTCGGGACACCACTTTGTCCCCACATTTGACTTTGATATGAAGAGTTCTGTTGTGATTTGTGCCCTCAACATAAAGTTCGTCTCTTCTGAAAGCGATCATATTTGATTCGACCATTTTCCTAATTATCGCCGCCAGCACCTCAGTGGTGTTACTGGGTACACTTACCCTACTTAGTACATTTAAAAGGGCGTCCTTATGATTGTCTGAACTCATTAACAGATCCATGATTGATATATGTGCTAAAGTTTTCTTCAGTTCCTCCTCTAAAGAGTACTCTTTGTTTGACACTCTCTTCCAAATCTTGGCGACTTCTGGGTCTGTTATGTTCCTTCTTTGAATTGCTCTCTTCCCAAGTTCCCTCGATTGATATTTTCAGGAGCATAGCATCTCCCAAACCTAGTCATACCATGGGCTTCGGTGGAGTCTATCATTTTGGCCTTCCCCTTTTGCCGGTACACGTCCATGGGACGATTTTGTATTCCCGACTTTCTCATATGGCAATGGTTGGTTGTCACTGATAGGTCTGAACAGTCATTGTAGGTCTCACATATACTATAATCATTGGGACCCTTTGAGGAGGGATCTTGGCGGCTTTTGTTCCCTATAGTGACTATCGTCCCCTTTAGGTCATACTCTTCGTCCAATGTGATCATGTTAACTCCCTAGTTTCGGTGATTTGGCAATGGATTGCAATTCACATTAGGCGGCGCCGGAGTGCACTGAATGGCTACGCTCTTGATCGGTGTTTCAATCTCATTTTCAGCTTAAAACAATCTTCAGTATCATGCCCAGGTACGTTAGAATGGTACACGCATCTCTTAGTTGCATCAAAATACTTGGAGGGGTATTCAGGTGCCTTCCTTACACTAGGTGTATCAATCCTGATCTTCTCAATCTCTCTAACAATTGGTCCAGAGGCACAATAATCAGGGTATAATTTCAAGGACCCCTCTCTTCAAAGTTGGGATGAGGACGTGGTGCATAAGCGGGTCGATTTTGGTGAGTAGTGGTCTGGACAGGAGCCTATGGCCGTGTGGGTTTTGGTTGTTTTTGGCTCGAGGGAGGGTTGTATTATGGTTGATGATGTTAATATGGCTGGGTATTATAGACTAGAGCATAAGTGGGTGGTGGTGAATGATTGTTTGGGAGATAGGAAGTGTTTCTATGATGTGGGTTGGGCTGATAGTAAGGGACGACTGCTGAGACCTCCACTTTCTTCTTCTTTCCGCTACCGATTGAGCCTAATTGGACGGCCTTGCTGGCTGCTTGCAGTGCTGCCATAGATTGTAGTTTTCTAGATTTTATGCACTCTTCTAATAAATCTACCATCTTGACCAGGTCGGGGAATTCTGTCCCATCATTCCCATCATCTTTTCAAATTATATTCCTTCCTAGGCCTAATGATATACTTGGTTAATTCACTGTCATCTAGCGAAGGTTGTGCTCTGACGTCCTCTGACCTCCACCAACGTCCATATTCTTGGAATGACTCAGATGGGTTTTTCTGCAGGTTAACCAGTGTGAACCGATCGGGAGTGATCTCTGTGTTGAATCGAAAATGATTCATGAATTCCTCCATCATATCTTGCCAAGTTGTCCAATTTTGTTGATCATGTCGAGTATACCAGGTGAATGCTTCTCCCGTCAAACTTCTTATAATAACTTCATCCCTAGCTTCTCATTCCTCCCCACTATGACTAACTTGTCAAAATATGCCCTCAAATGTGCGTGGGGATCACCCATCTTATCGAAGATATTGAACTTTGTGGGTTTATACCCTGCTGGCATATCAACATTAGGATGAATACAGATTCCCGTAGTCCAAACTTACACTTCCTCGGGCAACTTGGAGGCTCTTTATTTTGTTTCTCAAGATTTGCAACCGCTCAGATACTGACTCTTCTTCCTTACGCCTGGCTTCCCTCTCCATTTCGTCCTATTGATCAATCTCATAAGGCACCCTGACCGTGATATGTACTATAATGGTAGGTTCAGAAATGGCATATACAGGGGGAAAATACCGCTCATGGGCGGCGTGAAACACCCCATACTTTCATGCTACAATGTGTCTTAGGTGAATCAAAGTAATCTAGAGAGCTTAAGAACCTTTACAAAGATAATGATGGGTTAAAACAAGTGTTAAAGAAGTATCGTGAGGGTTGGAGGTTAAACAGATCAAAGATGTTATAACCCATACTTTCAGGGTAAACTAGCAGTGCTTAATACCCTAAGGAGGTCATGTTTTAAGTTAATTGAATCATATAATATTTGTATGTTTAGTTTTTAAGTCAAACAAGTTGTACAACAAAACACGACAAAAGTTGTCGCAAGTTACATTGATAATCTGACCTAAATTTAGGTCTAATGTCATTGAGCTTTTCTCTAAAAATACTTTGAGTTACGGGGTGATACACCTATCAAACTGAATATCTATGAGTCCAATTTCCAACGCATTAAACCGTTCCTCGATACGACGTCGTAATAGATAGATATTTGTGTTTTTGCGAGAGTGCGCAAGCAAATTCCTTGGGACCCACAAAGTCGGTGGAAGCTTACCTTGTTATATAAAGTGAAAACTTTTGTCTCTAAATATCATTTTCGAAAAAATCAGACCTCCAAGAAGCTCTAAACTCTCTCTAAGAATATCCTAAAGATTCATACACAAATCCAAGGCCTAACCACCTAAGTTCTTCATCAAAAGTGTTGTAGAAGTGGTGGAGATCACTTATATGATGTTGTTGATGCATTGTGAGTTCTTTCAAGTTTAAGGAGAGTTGTTATTGGAGTTTTTCTTGCTGTTTAAAGGTAATCTCTTATTCTCCTACATGATTTTGATCATATCTAAGCCCTAGCTAAGTTGTTTGAAGTTAGAGGTTATGAGTTGACGGACAAAAGACGTATAGAAGTTGTGATACCATGTTGGACTGTTTTGAGGTATTTTTATGATGTTGTTTTGGATGGAGTTTTGGTGTATATATATATATATATATATATATATATATATATGTGTGTGTGTGTGTGTGTGTGTGTGCGTGTGCGTGTGCGCGCGCGTGTGCGCGCGCGTGTGTGTGCGTATTGGTGTATTGTTGTTAATATGTAACTTGAAGAGAAGAAGAAGTGTAGATTAGTGTTTTGTTGCTAGTTAAGGACCGAGATTGTCGCTCGGTGTATCGTAAGCTAGCTATTCATAAGCTTAAAGGTTTCTCTATTATTGTTGTTATATTGTATTGTTGGGTAGTTCTCGTGTTGTTAAGGTGTTGGATATATGGATTAAGGGTGGCTTGTTATTGTTGATGTCGTGACATTGAGGGAGCTAAAAGAAACGGGAGAGATGTTGTCCGATTCGCCATAGAACAAGCTTGTCATGTGGTAGCTAGTTGATGTGTTAATATTGTTGATAGTAGTGTTATTTTCATTGGTGTAGATTATATTGAAGAGGAGAACTTCCCACCATCTGCGTTGAAGGATCGACTTAAAGGTATGTAAGGCTTTCCCTTTCTTCTTCCAGCATGATTCATAGTGATGTCACCCTTATAAGACGTTCAAGGGGATGGGTCCTAGTGTATGTTCTATGTTGACGGGTTAAGAGCCTCTAATAGTTGAAAAGTGAATATAGATGAGAAATGAGTTAATCGTAGTTGTAATTCACAGATAATTCCTAGAAATAAGTACATACCTCAGGAAACTTATGTTGAGTCTTCAGTGAGAAGTATAGACTTCATTTAATCGTTATTATAAATGGCTCATGAGTGGAAATTACGTATAGAGTCTATGATCTTATGAAATGGCCAAAGTGATTATCATTGGTTAGTGAAGGTAGCCATGGAAGATCCCTAATGCTAATAAGAGAGAGAGAGATGTAAATTAAGAGATTTGATAAGTTGCTTAACAAGAACCTCCCCGTAAATTTAAAGGCTGTGAATGAGCAAACTAACAAATGAAGAATAGATCGTAGGTATAAGAACGTAAGGTCACATAAGTTATGAAATGCATCTTGCGCATGCGGAAATAGTAATGATATTCCATACATTAAAGGAAGTCGAAATCGAGTTAACGAATGCGATGAGTCACTTGAAACAATATGAAATACGCGCCCTACGATGTACCAAATGAATTTGTAAAGGTAATATTATGCGAATCTCGAAAGCCTTTTACTACTACATCACGACGGATGTAAAAATGCGAGAGTAGTATGAGTTTCCTTAAAGCTAATGAGTAGGGATTACGAGTGGCCGAATACAAACTGAGAGTTACCGAAAGTACTAGAAGAAGTTATACGTTATAGACACAAGTACCTAGCTTGTAAGATATATACCGTTGCATGTTGTGGTAATGTTATTTATGCATAAGTATGTTCCCTATGCAGGCTCTATGAACGTGTAGGGGGATAATGAAGGTTAACCTATGGATGGTCTATGAAACACATAGGTAAGATAAAGGTTGGCTATGGACGGTCCCATGCACGGTCCCATGCATACGCATAGTCCGACCCAAATTTTTTGAGTCGTACGGGCGGTCTGCTTTGCTACGCGTACGTGCCACCAGATAGTAATGTTATAGTGTGCCTTACGGACGGTCTACCTTGATATGCGTAAGAGCCACATTGTGTTCTTATAATAAGTAACAACGACGATGCAACAAGAGATCACTGAGAAATAGTTGATAGAAATAATTTTGAATCTTATGATAGGTTGAGTTGTTCAATCAGATTGAAGGACCAATTGGTCCAAGTGATATCGATCTAGTAAGTCGATCTACAGTACGTGGTAAGCTCACTCTTATTCTTATCATTCAGCAGACTATTTTTTTATTCATTCATGCTTTTAAGTTTTCAGAATTTATTTATATGTAATACTTTCTGCCTTACATACTTGGTATATCTCATTGTACTAACGTCCCATTTCTGGGGCGCTGCACTTCATGCCTGCAGGTGCAAGTAATCAGTTTGATGAGCCCTCAAAGTAGACAGGGATGATATTCAGCGCGAAATTGGTAAGACTCTTTCTCTTCCGGAGTATAGCCGAGTCTAGAAGTCGTGATATCAGATTTTGCTATGGACTTACGGGTAGGCCGGGGCCCTATCCCGATAATATTTTGATGTTAGATATTCTTAGAGGCTTTGTAGACACAGGTTCAGTATGTACAGTATGTTGGTGGCCTTAGCGGCCCTCATTTATGTTTTCTTTCTGGGTTGTTCGATATTGATACCTATAGTGGCCTCTTCGGCCCGAACATGTATCGATGTTTTAAGTATGGTGGCTAGTTGATATGACACTTGGCTACCCACGATATATTACGAGTTGCGGCTATGTTGGCCTATGTATGTTCTGGGTTATGTCAAGCATTCAAGAGTTGTAGAGTGGTTCACTCGGGCCAGTACGACACCGGGTGCCAGCACGGCTCACCTAGGTTTGGGTATGACAAATTGGTATCAGAGCAGGTTTGTCCTAGGGAGTCTACAAAGCCGTGTCTAGTAGAGTCTTGTTTATGGATGTGTTGTGCACCATATTTATAAATAGGAAGCTACAAGGCATTAAGGATTGGTTACCCATCTTTCTGATCCAGATCGTGCAGTATAGAGCTGATCATAAGGAGTCAATGTCTAACTCATATTCGATATGTTGTACGGAGATGCCTGATACAAGAATGCTACAGCTAGTCAGAAAGGTAAAGCTTTTGAGGGGGGAGGCATTAGTAGACTGCCGCCGGTTTATGTAGATCCATCAGAGGTTCGAGTTGAGTCACCTTCCCGAGTATCCCCTACTTCACTAGAACCAGAGGAGCTTCATAGAGCACCAGTACCGCTACCACTACCTACTGATAAGGATCTTAGGAGTGTTGTGCATCTTTTGACCCAGTTGGTAGCAACACAACGACAGACTAGAGTTCCAGCTAGTGCGGGACCTTTAGAGGGGCTCGAAAGTTCGAGGGTAAGCAAGTTTATTGCTTTGAGCCCTCCATAGTTCACGGGGGATAGATTAGCACGAGGATCCCCAAGAGTTTATTGACCAGCTTTACAGGATCTTTTGAGTTATGCATGCGTCCGAGACGGAGGCTGTGGAGTTAGCAGCTTTCAGGCTGCGAGATATAGCTGTGTATTGGTATGATTCATGGGAATTATCCAGAGGGCAGAATTCGCAACCAGCAAAGTGGGGAGAATTCTCCAGAGCCTTCCTGGACCATTACTTACCATTAGAGATTCGGGAAGCCTAGGTTGATTAGTTTTTAGCCTTACAGCAGGGTGACATGAGTGTTCGCTGTCACACCTCCTTTTTTACACCTCGAGGGTAATATAAGGGAGTTTTTCCAATTTAAGTGACATTATTTGAAATGGGATTATTTTTATTTATTTCAGAGTCGCCACTTGGAATAGTTTGTTTGGTGTCCCAAGTCACCGGTTTATTTTAAAATCCCAAATCGAGGAAATTTTGACTTTATTTAAAGTCTGCGAACCAGAAATTCTAGATAAGGAATTCTGTTAACCCGGGAGAAGGTGTTAGGCATTCCCGAGTTCCGTGGTTCTAGCACGGTCCCTTAAACTATTAAAATTGGCCTATTATCCGATTTATTACATGTTTTAACCTATTGTGCATTTTAGCTTTATAACCCCTTTTAATTAATTTAAACCACTTTTAGGAAGATTCAATGTCATTTAAAACACATCGTAAATCACGCTACATGAAATGCACCCGTGGTTCACAACACGCTTTATTCAACATTGTTGAGAATTGAGTCACATGAAATATACACCCGGATTTAGTAATTAAAAATCACAACTACGTTACGGGAACCGTACCCGTAGCTATGATTGAATTAATTAATGAACGTGCTTAAAGCAACTACGAAGATTCAAATTAATAACAACATATGTGAGGGCCATAGAGAGTTTAATTGATGGCACGCCTCAATTTTTAAAAGGAATTAACTCTTGAATTAATTTCATGAGGGCCATAGGTTAAAGGGTTTTATGGCACACCTCAATTTGATTTTAACTAAAGGAAATTATTTAAAAAAGGCTAAGATCTTAATTGAGGTTCAAACTAGACTTTTCTTAGCTTATGGTCAGGCCCTTAAATTTCTGTTGAAGACTGCTTTTGGCCAAGACGCCTAGCACTTGATTAGGCCCAGAAATACGTCAGCCTTGAAGAATTGGTTTTGGGCTCCAAAATTGGGCCTAGCAGCATGAGGGTTCTAGGGGGTCTTGCTTCGTTTGAGTTTTAGCTGCATTTTTACCCACATTGGGCTTCAGGTGGGCCCAAATGCTATGTGTGTTCTATTTGGGCCTATCTACCTCTAAAATTACAGCACTTGCATATTTATAACAACTAAATCTCATTTTTTTCTTCCAAATGAAATAAGTATCCAAATATCAAACACAACTCTAATTTCTTAACTTAACAACATGAATGGCAGTAAAAGCACATATTCATTTTATGACTTACGATAAAAAAAAATTCTACAATTGNAGTCCAGGTTTAACAACCTAAACCCAGATTCGTTGACTTTTACTTAGGCCTCAGATTCAGCCCACATTAAAACAAAGAACAACCCTATCATCTTTACAGACTGGGCTCATAATCTTGCCCATTTGCATCACTATCATTTAAACTATAACCACAATATAATCTAACTTCTAACGTAGCTACTTTGAATCCCAGCATATGAATTTAAAGACCTGGTTAGTTATAGTCTTCCAAAATAAACATTTTCCTAAAGTAAATACTTTACATCAAGACCTAATACCTAAACTGACTATATTTGAAGCTAAAGATATTACAAATTCCATCTCATGAAGGATCCGAGCTTCTTTTGAATATGATTTGTCCACAGCAGCCTGATTCTATTTCCAAGCTTTTGAACCTGCTGATTTGGCCAATTAGTAGCCAAATCCGCAGGTATCAGCTTACAATCAAACAGATAAAAAGACAAACAAAAGGATTTAGACAAAAGGGGAGGTTGTATATTTAAACAAGGGTAAGAAAGCTGACTTAAAACCTCACAATCAGTCTTAATGGCTAGCTTTGCAAAACGGAAACTCATGAGGCATTCAGATATAGATTAGCTTGTTCATGTTCAAAGTCTAAACTCATATATTCAAGGTTTAACTGCATTCATGTCATTGTAGGCTACATATTATCATAAAAAGACATTCATTTGCACAAAGCATCATTTATATACAATTGATCTCACATTTCTTTAACAACAACATTACATGAAGAAGGTGAAGTTCAGTACCTTGCGCAACAGCAACACAAAAATAGCAACTAAAAGGTGCAGAAAACTGGTTGAAACTTTTAAACAGAGATGGAGCAGCAACAGGACAGGAGCAACAGCAACCCAAAACCCCAAAATTTCAGACCCAAGACCAGCCACTTGAACCCAGAAATGACCAACTAAATAACCCACAAAAAAAACTCTCTATTTCGAGCCATTTTCAACTTGTGAAGAATCAGAAAATGAGAAGTTCAGAAGTTTTCAAGATTTTCGGAATTTGATTTTTCAGAAAAAGAAATTAGAGCTTTTTTGTGCAGAGAAATAAGGCGGAATGTGTGTATATTCTCTGTGTGAGAGTGAGGGAAGGTTCTCTTTATATAGAGTGCCCAAAGAATGGCATCTAGGGAATATTCTACCCTAAATTCCTTAGCTAGTACAACATTTCTGCAGAGGATAAAATGTCCAGCTATCCATTTTCAGCATCTTTTAAAACTAATTTGGACAGCTGGTACACTTTCTAGAACATTCAGATATTTCCCTAATTAGAAAACCCTAAATTACCCTTCTAAAGTCTGCTTATTGCAGTTTTTTAACCTAAACCTTTTGTTCAATTAAGTCCCTAAAGCTCCTACTGATTTTCAAATCAGGACAAACACAAACAACCTAAGGAAGAATCAAAAATCTAAATAAAAAAAGGCCTAGGAAAAACATGAGGCTGCCATCTGGAACTAAAAGCTAAATCATTCCATAAGGGGAAATGTTCTCCCAATTAAACCTAAACTAAAGACTGAATCAGGGCATCTATTAATTGCCAATTGAAACTAAATTCCACAATCAACGAACAAAAGAGAAGAAAATGAAAAAGAAATAACAGTAAAACAACAAAAGGAAACAGTAATTACTAATTCAACTCATGCAATTGAGTATTTAAGATTCAGACATGCTCCAATCGGTCAAGAACAAGTAAACAACTAAGCATGTGAATGAAATCTGAAATTAAACCTAATCGTGCAACTAATCAAAAATGTGAATAAGAGAAAGGAAAAGAAATCAGAAGAGAAAATGAAATCATGGGGAAATAGAGTAAATAACAAACTAAACTAAAAAAACGAAACCTAAACTAACATGATTAGTTCCTAATGAACAAATGCAAAACAAGAAATCTAGAACATGCAATTATAGACAGAACAAAACGCAAAGAAAAATTACCAAAGAAAAGGGAAAAGAGATGGCCAAGAGAAAAGAAAAGAAAGAAGATAGAAACACAACCTAGAAAATTACCTATATTGGAACAAAACTGGAACCGGAGGAATTGGTTGGAGCTTGGACTAATTAGGGCCATCTTGAAAAAAAAAAATAGGTCAAATCCACATGAATCAACTGCTTTCATCGAAAGCAGTTGACTCATGTAGCATTGAGCCATTAAAATCCGGAGTTGACTCGGCAGAGGTCTTTAGGGTTCCAAAATCCCAGATCCAATATTCGATCAAATTAGGGCCGATTTGGAAGGGACTAATGGTAGCTTAGGGTTTAGAGAGGGGCGAGGATAATAGGGTGTGAGTTTGGAGTGATTTGGAACAATTAGGGTTTTGGCTGGATTTTTCGATCTAAGATTCGAAGGATTCGGCAACGATTCGAAAGAAACTAGTTGGAGATTGGGAATGAGGAGGTTGTGGGGGTTCTGTGGTGTAAATTTGGGGAGGTTTGGACCACCGGAACCGCCGTGAGGCGATTTTCGGCGGTGGTTTGCGGCGGAGCCGGCGAGGGGAACCTAGGCGGCTAGGGTTTGGTTCTTGAGAGGAGGGAGATGAAGTGAGGAGAGTTCGATGGGAGGGGGGCTGTCTCATTCAGACAGTTATATCTAAATGAAGCCTCAGTTCCTAACCGTTTGATCAATGGAGATCAACGGCTGGGATTAAACGCCTCCGAAACGGCGTCGTTTGATTAATAAGAAAAGCTGGACCGGGTTACCAGGTTGGGCCAGGGGCGGAACGTGGGTCTTTGGGGCTCAGACAATGATTTTGGTCCAATTACTTAAACCAAACCCCTTTTTCTCCAATTCTTTCTTTAATTTCTAATTTTTTTTTCTTTTTCTTTTAACTAAAAAATCCCAAAATTAAAAATCTTAATTTATCTAAAAAAATGAAATTAAACTAATTACCTAATTACACAAATTATAAAAATAACTTAATCCTAAATTAAAAGAGAAACATCAATAAATTAAAAATTAAAAGACAAAAATGTAAAAATGAGCTATTTTTGTGATTTTAAAATTTCTATAAAATAAATAATTACTAATTAATTCTAAAAAATATAAAAACAAATCCTAAATGCAATGCATGATATATTTGGTATTTTTTCATGATTTAAATAAAAATTAAACATGCACAGAAATGCAAATAATTAAGAAAATTCTACAAAAAATCCTAAAATGGCAAATAATTAATAGAAAATCTATTTTCTTGAGATTTATAGGAGTATTTCGTATAAGGCAAAAATCACATGCTCACAGTTGCCCCTCTTTGCTCGGAAACACAAAAAATTTTCGGGCAAAGATAAAATGAGCAATTACGAGGGATTTTTGCCTACTTGAAACTCCATGAGAAGCATCTTTTGGAAAAGCCTGACCGAACCTTACTTCGGAGGTTGCCTACATATCCTTGGCTATAAAGGAATCAGGTCAGTGTAGTTCTGGAAGTGTTGGTAGCTAGGACTACTGGGAAACTGTGATTTCACTGCTGTTGCTGCTGTTTCTGCTGACTGAACTCCTTATTACACCGAAATGAAAGATGAAAAGCTAAACTAGCTAAGCCTATCAACTACGGGTTACAATATTCCTATCTATAAACCTTCTAAAGCTTGATCTTGAGTCTTGGATGGTTCTTCCTGCAGACTCTGATCTGAATCTTGATGCTCGTTAGCTGCAAACGCTGGTTCATTCTTCAGCTTTTTGGATCAAGGCAGGACATGCAGAACTTGTTATTTCAATCATATCTTGAGCAACCCGCATCTCTTCTCCTCTTCTACACTTAGAGTTCAACTTCTTTTCTCGTTCTTCCTTTCTTTTATTTGGGTTGAGACTTCTTCTTTTGGTCATCTCAAACCTTGTGTCTCACGGTGGAAACCTGATTAGGCACCAAAGCAAACAAACGAACAAAATTTTCTGCCCCAGTTTCACTAGGAAAATTTCGTGAGTTATTGTAACAAAGACTTTTTCTTTATTTGAAAGCGATAAAATAAGGATTGTGTATCATTGGATGAAGAAATCAGGGAGTGGATCCCTATATCTATACTAAAGATCAACTAGGGAGTGGAGACCCTGTGTTTGGAAAAAGCGACTAGGGAGTGGAGACCCTATGTCTAAAAATAAACTCAACTAGGGAGTAGAGACCCTATGTTGGCAAAAGGTGACTAGGGAGTGGAGACTCTATGTCTAAAAATAAACTCAACTAGGGAGTGGAGACCCTATGTTGGCAAAAGGTGACTAGGGAGTGGAGACCCTATGTCTAAAATAATCTCAACTAGGGAGTGGCGACTCTACGTTGGCGAAAGGCAACTAGGGAGTGGAGACCCTATGTCTAAAATAATCTCAACTAGGGAGTGGAGACCCTATGTTGGCAAAAGGTGACTAGGGAGTGGAGACCCTATGTCTAAAATAATCTCAACTAGGGAGTGGAGACCCTATGTTGGCAAAAGGCGACTAGGGAGTGGAGACCCTATGTCTAAAATAATCTCAACTAGGGAGTGGAGACCCTACGTAGGCGAAAGGCGACTAGGGAGTGGAGACCCTATGTCTAAAATCTCAACTAGGGAGTGGAGACCCTATGTTGGCAAAAGGCGACTAGGGAGTGGAGACCCTATGTCTAAAATAATCTCAACTAGGGAGTGGAGACCCTATGTTGGCAAAAGGCGACTAGGGAGTGGAGACCCTATGTCTAAAATAATCTCAACTAGGGAGTGGAGACCCTATGTTGGCAAAAGGCGACTAGGGAGTGGAGACCCTATGTCTAAAAATAATCTCAACTAGGGAGTGGAGACCCTATGTTGGCAAAAGGCGACTAGGGAGTGGAGACCCTATGTCTTAAATAATCTCAACTAGGGAGTGGAGACCCTATGTTGGCAAAAGGCGACTAGGGAGTGGAGACCCTATGTCTTAAATAAACTCTACTAGGGAGTGGAAACCCTATGTTGGCAAAAGGCGACTAGGGAGTGGAGACCCTATGTTGGCAAAAGGCGACTAGGGAGTGGAGACCCTATGTCTAAAAATAAGCGCAACTAGGGAGTGGAGACCCTATGTTGGAAAAGCGTAAAAATAGAGATTGGGGTTCCTAAGCTACCATTTAATTTTCTTTTTATCTCCTTTTTCATTTTTTTTCTTTTATTTCATGAAATGAGTAAATGCAAGAAAGAGTTTGGAGGGGATTTCCCTTTATGGATCGTTGCTGCAAAGCTGTTTTTAGCCCTTGCGCAGTTTCTTTTAGCTGCACCTGCTTCCGGCATGGTTGCTTTGAATTGCATCTGTTTCAGGTTCCCAAACAAAGAACAATTGTTAGTTTGAAACGATGGCTGGTTTTATGGCCTTGATTGTTTTTGATCACTTGATTTCGGCCCAACTCTTTTGATGAGAACCTTTGTTGCTTGGTTGCTTTCTGGAGATCGATCTCTCTTCTGAAATTGAGGACCTCAACTTTCCAAAATTTCACATGACGGTTCACCTGTGCAGGACTTTGGCCTTTTCATCTTATTCTGCCTCTATGGGCATTTGACTTTGGATTTCTTTCATTTTCAATAGTTTTGACTTCGGAGCATCGGCCATCATGGCTAGTCGGGATCGACTTGATGCACCCGCTGAGGCTGGGTGCTTTTCTTTGGATTTGGTTTTTGTTAAGAAGAATCCTGTAAGACCAATCTTGCCACCTCTTCTTTGTATTAGTTTCGGAAAAGAATTAAACCGAAAGGGATTCAAAGAAAATTAAACAAAGGACGGGGAAAATGAATTTAAAAAAGAAGTGTCCCTTTCGTGGAGGACAGAAGGACTTATCTGGAATGCACGCAGACTTCAATAGACATGACATGCTCCTTGGACTGGATACCCGATCTGCGCAACTATCCATCTTCTCATAAACCCATGATGAACCGTGTTCTAAAATCGGGAATCCTTGCCGGGACTCTTTCAGTGCCAATAGTTGTAACGGATTCCTTCTTTTCGATCAACGGTGCCCTTTGTGGGTTTTCGCCAGTTGACCTCTCTCATTTCTCTTCTCACCGTCGCCTTATAGTGCTCTTGCGAGTTTTCACTAACAAGACTCTCTCATTTTTCATTTCTCTGCTTACCATCGCCTTACGGTGCCCGTGGGTTTTCACCAATAAGGCTCTCTCATTTTATTTCTCTCGTCTTGATTGCATCAGATCCAAACAACTGCGTTTTTCGATTTTGAACATCTTTTAACCATTGATCGGAAGGACTTGAACAAGGTTTGGGTAAAAAGAATTTGGATCGAATTACAACTTTGGAACCATTCAGGCGGGATCATCGCCGAACCATTATAACATCTACCCCAGTTTCACTATTGAGGGGAAATTGGATTTTTGTTTTGGTGTGACTGAACCCCAAAGAGAGGCTGCCTACGTATCCTTTCGGAATCAAGTCGAACATAGTTCAGGAAATTTTGTTTTTGTTGTTTTTTTCTTTTTCTTTTTTTCTTTTGTTTTGATAGATTTTTTTTTTTTTTGCAAATGCTTTCAGGTTCCAAAGAGGGTAATCAAAGAAAGGTAACTGGCTCAAAGGGTTAGCAAAGGATTGGAGTGTTTTGGGTAGCGAGAATGAAAGCCTTTGTCATCCCAATCTGGTAGAGTTGTTACCACAAAAGAATTAAACATAGTACCTTTTGACCGCATCTGCATTGATAGCTGTTTCAGGGTCATTTCCTTCAATGTCACCCAGGTACAACGCCCCTTTCGGCAACAATTTCCTCATAATGTATGGTCCCTTCCAGTTAGGAGCGAACTTTCCTTTTGCTTCCTGGTGGTGAGGGAGAATACGCCTCAAAACGAGTTGCACTACTTCGAAGTTCCTAGGCCGCACTTTCTTGTTGTAGGCACGGGCCATTCTTTGTTGATACAACCGCCCGTGGCAGACTGCGGCCATTCGCTTTTCATCTATTAAGGTTAATTGTTCCAGACGGGTTTTGACCCACTCACTGTCCTCAATTTCAGCTTCAACAATGATCCGAAGAGAAGGGATTTCAACTTCTGCGGGTATTACGGCTTCAGTGCCGTAAACCAATAAGTATGGGGTTGCTCCGATTGATGTGCGCATAGTAGTGCGATACCCCAATAATGCAAATGGTAACTTTTCATGCCATTGCCTGGAACTTTGGATCATCTCTCATAGAATCTTCTTGATGTTTTTGTTTGCTGCTTCAACGGCACCATTAGCTTTGGGCAGATAAGGGGTAGAGTTCCGATGCGTGATCTTAAATTGTTCGCATATCTCCCTCATCAAATGACTATTCAAGTTTGCAGCATTGTCCGTAATGATAGTTGTAGGAATACCAAAACGGCAAATGAGGTTGGAGTACATGAAGTCTACCACAGCTTTCTTTGTGACAGCCTTGAGAGTGATTGCTTCAACCCATTTGTGAAGTAGTCGATAGCAACTAGTATGAATCTGTGCCCATTTGAAGCTTTTGGCTCGATCGGCCCAATGACATCTATTCCCCAAGCAACGAACGGCCATGGCGCTATCATAGGATGCAGTTCTGTGGGAGGTGCATGAATCAGGTCACCGTGTACCTGACACTGATGACATTTTCGGACGAAGCTAAAATAGTCCTTTTCCATGATGATCCAGTAATACCCTGCTCGAAGGATTTTCTTTGCAAGGGCGTGTCCATTCATATGCGACCTACATACTCCTGCGTGTACTTCATTCATGATTCTTCCGGCCTCTTGGGCATCCACACATCGCAAAAGGTTCAAATCCGGAGTTCTTTTGTACAAAATTTCTCCGCTCAAGAAGAAACCACCGACGAGCCTTCTAATGGTTCTCTTTTGATCTCCACTGGCTTGCTCGGGATATTCCTTTGTTTTTAGAAACATCTTGATATCATGGTACCATGGCTGAACACTTGACTCCACCTCAACTGTATTGCAATACCCATGCCTTTCTCGGATTTGAATTTCCAACGGGTCAATGTGGACATTGCCTGGATATGGCAACATCGAGGCCAAGGTAGCGAGTGCATCGGCTAACTCATTGTAAAACCGAGGGACGTACCTGAACTCAACAGATTTGAACCGTTTGCTAAGATCTTCCACATATTTCCTATATGGTATAAGCTTAACATCCCGAGTTTCCCGTTCTCCTTGAGCCTGTTGGATAGTTAGATCCGAATCTCCCATAATTACCAACTCTTTCACATCTTGATCAATTGCCATATTCATGCCCATGATGCAGGCTTCATACTCGGCAGTGTTGTTTGTGCAGAAAAATCGAAGCCGGGCTGTGGCTAGATAGTGCTGACCAGTGGGTGAGATCAAAATTGCACCAATCCCGACACTTTTTGCGTTCACCGCTCCATCGAAGAACATATTCCAAGCATTGGCGTCTTCCGAAATTACCTCAACCGAATTCACTTCCACGTCCGGAAAGTAGGTACTCAAAGGCTGATACTCATCATCAACAGGGTTTTCAGCTAAGTGATCCGCTAGAGCTTGAGCTTTAATTGTCGTGCGAGTGACATAGACTATGTCGAACTCAGTGAGCAGGATTTGCCATTTTGCCAACCTCCCTGCGGGCATCGGCTTCTGGAATATGTATGTTAAAGGATCCAACCTGGTGATGAGGTAGGTGGTGTAGGCCAACAGGTAATGCCTAAGCTTCTGGGCGACCCAAGTTAGGGCGCAGCAAGTCCTTTCCAACAGGGTGTATTTGGATTCATAGCTTGTGAAATTTTTGCTCAAATAGTAGATTGCCTGCTCTTTCTTCCCGGTCACATCATGTTGCCCGAGGACACAGCCAAAAGAATTCTCTAAGACTGTCAGGTATAAAACAAAGGCCTCCCAGGTTCGGGTGGGACCAAGACTGGCGGGTTTGACAGATATTCTTTGATTTTGTCAAAAGTTTCTTGACACTCATCTGTCCATTTGATCGTTGCGTCTTTCTTCAACAGCTTAAATATGGGCTCACATGTGGAAGTCAGCTGAGCAATGAACCGACTGATGTAATTCAACCTTCCCAACAAGCTCATAACTTCTTTCTTGGTTATTGGAGGAGGTAAATCCCGAATAGACTTTATCTTCATTGGATCTAGCTCAATGCCCCTCCGACTGACTATGAATCCCAAAAGCTTCCCAGACGGGACTCCAAATGCATATTTAGCCGGGTTTAGCTTCAAATCATACTTGCGCAGACGCTCAAAGAACTTCCTTAGGTCTCGAACATGGTCATCTTGTGTTTTCGACTTAATGATCACATCGTCCACATATACCTCGATCTCTTGGTGCATCATGTCAGGAAAGATGGTAGTCATAGCTCTCATGTACGTTGCCCCAGCGTTCATCAAACCAAAAGGCATGACCCTGTAACAATAGGTACCCCAGGGTGTGGTGAAGGCTGTCTTTTCCGCATCTTCTTCATCCATCAAGACCTGATGATATCCAGCATAACAATCAACAAAAGACTGTATCTCATGTTTGGCACAGTTGTCAACGAGGATGTGAATGTTTGGCAGAGGAAAGTTGTCCTTGGGACTTGCTTTGTTCAGATCCCGATAGTCAACACACACTCGGGTTTTCCCATCTTTAGAACTGGGACCACATTAGCCAACCAGGTGTATCGGACCACCCGGATCACGCCTGCTTTCAATTGTTTAGTGACCTCTTCTTTGATCTTGTCACTAATGTAAGTTTTGACCTTTCTTTGTTTCTATTGGATAGGGGGACAATCGGGGTAAGTTGGCAATTTGTGCACCACTAGATCAACACTCAATCCTGGCATATCAACGTAGGACCAAGAAAACACATCTTTGAATTCAAACAAAAGTTGGATCAGTGCATCCCTAGTTCTTTCATCTGTGTCAATGCTTATCATGGTTTCTTGGACCTCTTCTGAATTACCCAAATTTACCGGCTTGGTTTCATTTAGATTTGGCTTAGGCTTATTCTTAAATTGTTCCATTTCTCGATTTATTTCCCTAAAAGCCTCTTCTTCATCATATTCCGGTTCTTGATTCATTATTTCACAATTAGACAACGTGTTTGGATCTGGGCATGAAGTCCGCAAGCATGTCATGTTATTTAAAGCCGCATTATTAGGACTGAAAGAAGAAATAAGAAAAAGTAACAAAAATCAGAAAGAATAAAGAGAGAGATTCATGAACAATGAAATATTGATTTCATTTTATTGAATTTTGAAGATAACAGGGTGTGCATTTGGAATTTAAAGACAATAAACTAAAGGAAACATCCGAGTTACACCCTGGAATAACTCGTGATGTAGAAAAGGAGGCAAGACTGGACTACCAAGATTTCCGCCTGGCTGGGAATGGAGTAGCCTTCCAGTTTTGCAACTTGGCGTTCGGCCCCATATACAGCACCTCAGCGGTGCTCGAGCCTTCTCCTGGCTGAACCATGTGTGCTTCATACAACATCTGTCTCATGGCCCCACATATTTCTTCAATCTCCTCGGCCGTGAAGGCCTCATCTTCCTCTTCTATGTACTTGGGCTTGACGAATATTTCAAACAGATGCGGGATTGGCTGAGGCAAGACCCAACCATTGTTCTTCCGCTCCTTTTCCCTTGTTTCATCAGCTGGCGTGGCCTAAAAGCCCACACCAAAGAACTTCTCGCTAGTAGCCAGAGTGATAGGTTCTGTGATACCATGCAATGATGTCCCGAGCCCTTCCCGGGCTTATATCCATGCCTGATCATTTCCTTGACAACCATAATTGACGCATTTGAGAGAAAGGGTTGAGGACACGGGCTTCCTTCTACACATTGGTCGGCGACTACAACCTCGAAAGCCTGATAGACTATATGTTCGCTACCTTCCCTTGCTTCAAGACATGGGACTGACGGGTCCCGATAAATTGATTGCTCGTCCTCTCCGTGGACCACGATCTCCTGATCTTCATATTCAAATTTCACCATCTAGTGGAGAGTGGAAGGTACAGCCCCCGCCGCGTGAATCCAAGGCCTTCCTAAGAGGAAATTATAAGTGTCCATGTCTAGGACCTGAAATGTCACCTCGAAATCCACAGGACCAATAGTCAAAATCAAATCGATCTCGCCTATGGTGTCTCTTTTGATTCCATCAAAGGCACACACAGAGACATTGTTAGGCCTGATTCTCTCAGTCCCAATCTCCATTCTTCACAAAGTTGAGAGAGGGCAGATATCAACTTCGGATCCTCCATCCAGCATGACCCTTTTCACATAGTACCCCTCACATTTAACTGTCAAATGAAGGGCTTTGTTGTGGGCAGCCCCTTCAGGAGGCAAATCATTCTTGCTAAATGAGATCTGGTTGATTGCAAAGAATCTTTCCGCCATACTTTCCAGTTGTTCAACAGTGGTTTCAATCGGGACTTAAGCCTCATTGAGGGTTTTTATCAAAACTTTCTGATGCTCGAATGAGCTTACCAATAGGGACAGGAGTGAAACCTGTGAAGGAGACTCCCGAAGTTGGTCTATTACCTCATAGTCCGCAACTTTCATTTTTCGGAAGAACTCTTCTGCTTCTTTGGCACTAACTGGCTTTTTGATCGGGAAGCGTTTCTTCTTGGCTTTGTTCAAATCCTCCAAGTTAAGGTATTTCTCAGCTGGTTTAGTTTCATTCGCTTCTCCTAAGACCTCTTTTCGTTTGTAAGTTACTACCGCCTTGCTGTAATTCCATGGAACGGCAGTAGGGTCTGTCATGGGACTCTGCGGTGCGCGGCCAATAACCACGGGCTCATTCAGCCTTGGTGAAATTACTGTCCCCCGTACCACATAGGTCCCCTTAGGCACGTACATCTTGGGTCCCTTGTTCAGCTCGAACCTTCTTGGAGGGCTCAATGTCTTTTGCTCTTTCCTATGCCCCCGTGGGAGATAAAGAGTGGCATCTTTTGGGGGTACTGCCCCAGTTTTGGTTTCCACTGTCTTTTCTGTATTTTGAGGGGTGGGTTTACTCTTCTTCTCCCCCTTTTCTTGCTTTGCAACAGCATTTGGCTTTTTCTCGACATCAGCAATTGCAATGATGGCTTTCAAAGCAGGATCAAACTCCTTGTCTTAGCAAATCATTCCAATGACCGGCCCATTGTTGTGAGCCGGCAACGGGTTGTTGGACACATTAGGAACTTCCTCATCCTTTAGCACTATTCGTTTTTGTTCTATGAGGTTTTCAACAGCCCTTTTCAGAGTCCAAAAATCTTCAGTATCATGTCCTTCCGCCCCAGAATGATAGGCACATCGAGTACCGGGTCGGTAAGAAGGCGGCTCTGGGTTCTGCCTGGTTTGGGGTACGGGTTGCAATAAACCCATTTGGACAAGTTTAGGGAAAAGGCTAGAATATGACTCACCAATAGGCGTGAAGTTTACTATCCTGGGTGGCTCCCGGGCACTGGCATTGTAGGGGAAGTTATTTTGTGGAGGTTGGGGATTATACTGGGCTTGGCGATGAGGTTGATTTCTAGGAAATGGAGCTCGGTTTTGGTTGAACTATTGTTGTGGTCTAGCATATGGTTGGGCGTTCATTACTATGGCTGAGGGGCCATAGCATAGGCCACATCCTTATGAGGATAATAATGTTGTGGGGTTCTTGCAGGGAAGTAAGGTCTGGGTGGACGAGGGTTTCTTGGTCCTGAAGTCGTCATTGCCACTTCTTCCTTTTTCTTTCTGTTCGCTACACCTCCGGACCCGCCTTGAATTGCTTGGGATGTAGCACTTATGGCAGAATGGCTCAATATGCGCCTTGTTTTTAGACCATTCTCGACCATCTCACCAATCTTGATGGCCTCAGCAAACGGTTTCCCCATTGCGGACATCATATTCTGAAAGTAGTCAGCCTCTTGGGCTTGAAGAAAAACACTAACCATTTCCGTTTCATCCATCGGAGGCTTGACCCTGGTCGCTTGTTCGCGCCACTTGACAGCATATTCTCGGAAACTTTTCGAGGACTTCTTCTTGAGGTTCGACAGAGAATTCCTGTCAGGAGCTATGTCTATATTATACTGAAATTGCCGGACAAAATCCCGAGCTAGAACATCCCAAATATGCCAAAGAGATATATCCTGATCCATGTACCACTTAGAAGCAATGCCCACTAGACTCTCTACAAAATAAGCCATGAGAAGCTCCTCTTTTCCGCCGGCCCCTCGCAATTGATTGCAGTACCTCTTGAGATGGGATGTGGGATCCCGTGCCCATCATACTTTTCGAACTTTGGGGTCTTGAAACCCAGGGGTAAATGCACATGTGGGAACATACAAAGATCAGCGTAGGATACGCTCTTTTGTCCGCTCAAACCCTGTATATTTTTAAGGCTCTGCTCCATGCTCCTCATTTTTTGGGTAATTTCCTCCTGCTCAGGGTTCTTTATAGTTTTCTCCTGTCCCGTAATAAACTCGTACCGGGGTTGTTGAAGGTAAGAATTGGTGGTGTAATAGGTAGGTTCTGGTGGAAAAGATGGTACTTGGAAGGTGAAAGATGATGGATCAAAACTCGGCCTGGGTAAAGTGGGTTGCGCCGTAGCCGAAGAAGGTGGCGCAGTGAATATGTTGGAGGCTGCACCTGAAATTAACACCTGGGGGCAAACCTCAGAAGGTGTTCCAGCAAAGTGGGCTGAGATGGTAGGATATCCAAGTGGGGTCGGGTAACTTATGGGGACGTTGGAAGTTCCACTTGCCCTGGGAAGTAGCTCAGGGAATCCAGGTATCGCACTTGGTGGTTCTCTACCATTGGACCAGGCGTCCCACATTTCCATCATGCGGAGGCGCAAAATTGTGTTTTCCTCAGCAGCTGCTGACTCTGAAGTTGGGATGGCCGAGATCGGGCTATCCTCCAGGATAGGAACTGTTGGAAGATGACTTTCAGACGACATTTCTACACTTCCTTTTGATCTTGTAAAGTAAGGATGTGAAGCCAGATTACCACAAAACCAACCACCTTAATATAGAGCCTAAACTCAATAGTAGACAACAGACCGGTTAGTTTGAAGCAATTAACACATAGGTAATCGCACATTGGGAGGTGTGATGCACCTATACAGCTAAATGTGTTTCTACATGTTTTGCAACGGTTGCGTGCTTCATCCCGGCTTTTGTTTATCTCCCCAATTTTCCTCTTGCTCTTTTTGCACCCTCATTTTGTCTCTTTTTGGTTTTTTCTTTTGGCTTTCTCTCTCTTTTCTTTTGGCTTTTCTTTTAGTTCTTTTCTTTCCACATTCCTCTATTATTTGATTTATTTACAAAAATCATGACCGGATCCAATGAGGATTGCCTACGTATCACGACGCCGCGTGAATCAGATCATCACGTCGTTCAAGGAAAAATGTGAAAAATAAGGAAACAATTTTTGGGATTTTCCAATTTTTCATTAATAAAAACTCTACTGTTCTCTATTACAAAGACTCCATCATACTCTTTCTAGGAATTTACAAACTACAAACAGACTCGAAAAAAACTAGAAACTGAAATACAGACTCAGAAATAAAAATAAAAATCAAGAGTACATAAGTGCTTCTACTCCAGGGGCCCGTGGGACATCAGTCGGTCTTGCCACGGGCCTATATGCAAGATCCCCTTGAACACGCTCCTGGTCACTCATTATTTAACGAACAAAGGTCATTACCGCAGCAAAGAAGGTGGTTCGAGTCATGTCTTCACATTCTTGGCATTTCATGACGATGTAATCAGCAATTGCCCTAACCCTCTCCCTGATGATACCCTTTTCTTGGAGCAAACGCCTGATTTGCTGAGACCTAGCTTCTAGCACTTGGGTACCATGATGGTTTTGACCCTACAGCTGTTGCATATCTTCCTCTAGCTGGGACATTAATGCATAGCAATGTTCCCTTTCTGCTTTAAAGTTCTTAGCTTGCTTGGCCATCTCATTTTCGAGGGTAGTTAGCCTTTTCTTCAAAGTTGTGACTGTTCTCTCGTATTTCCCTTTCAACTGCCGTATAAACTCCGCCCGTCCTTCTGCATTCTTTGTCAGTTGTGCTCGGGCTCTTGCTAGATTAACCTCAGATTTTTCTAAGTTATCCTGATACTCAGATACTTTCCTTTTAAGACCTCTTATTAGCCTTTCATCTGTTCGGCTCCTTTCTGGTTCTCAGCAGCTATTTTCATTTTTTTGGATCTGGGCGCGAAGGGCTTTGTTTTCTTGAGCTAGCTTCTTCTTTTCCCCTTCATTGGCAGCAACTTGTATACTATTGTCAAATTTGAGATCCCTGATTTGTCCCTCCAATTTGCTTATCTTGGCCTTGTAGCTTGCCTCTTTCTCCAACCAACCCCATTGCTCCCGTGATTCATCAGTGAATTGCTGGACATGGGGTCTTTTAGCAGGCCTTTCGGGCTCTTGATAGACTTGAAACCTTTTACCAAACCAAGTTGTGTAACTAGGCTCTAGCTCGCCTTTGGATATATCCCTTACCCGAGTCTTTTGCTCTAGAAACCTACATTGATTCCAAATCTGACGAACTTTTGCTTCTGGGAACACAGCTTTTGGTCCCAATTTAATGACTTGTCGGCTTAGATCTTCATCATGTGGGATAGTTTGAAACCTGCCTAGCTGGCGTAGCACCCTGTGCGGAACGTATGGATGGATGCTACGGAGGCCCATTAAGAGAAGATAGCACACCTCGGCTGACATATGAATGACTTCAGTGACTGGGAGCCAACCGAATGTCCACTCAATTTTGTCTGAAGTTAAAGAACTCAAATGCGCAAACCAAGCCTCTGTACCTTCTGGAAATTCACAACCCACCACTCGGTTTTCATATTCTTCAATGCAGCTCAAACCAGTCATGTCGTAGTTCATGTACCCCAAGCGGTGACAAAGATGTTATTGTATCCAAAGTTGCAGGAGCATGTTACAGCCCTCGAAGAATTTCCCCCCTTCTCGGCAGACAGTTAAAGCTCGATAAATCTCCGCTAAGATCATTAGAAGAAGGGTGCCATTAGCTTTTTTAGTCATGACGTCGGCCATTCCTACAAGACCCAATTCTATGTTTCCATCTTTTCTTGGGCAAATTAAAACACCCAAGAAGGCCACTATAAAAGCCATTCCCCGCCGTGCTTCCCATTTATCTTTATTTCCTGAATGAGTTAGGCCGGTATCAGGTGCCTCAAAACTGTGGGGATTGCCATAACGCTGGTACAAGAAATAGAATGTGAAAAACCCTTCGGATAGATTTCCATCCTGAACCTCCCGACTGATGCTCAGAAGGTCTAAAAACTTATGAGGAGTCACTGTTCTTGGAGCCACTGGGTACCGACTTCTGAGATTCCCACTAAGACCGACATAGCCCGCTATTTCTTCTAGCATGGGGGTTAGCTCAAAATCAGAAAAACGGAACACATTATGATTCGGGTCCCAAAAGGTATCAAAGCCTCGATTACATCCAACCTCAATTTGATTTTCAAAAGACCAACAAGACCCCACAGAACTTTTACCACAGTATTTCTGCTGACTTTTTCTAAGTCGTTCCACCACATATGGAGCTGTAAAGGGATTTCCTCAAGAACTGTGAAGGGTTCATTTTCGATTGTGCTCATCCTGCACATTTATTAGAGTGATTGATTAAAAGATCATGATTTATTTTGACTTAAGAGAAAGTTATCAGTTTTCAAAAACTTTTCATTTCAAGAACAAGGAACGCCTTTGCAAATACGGCCCTTCAGCACCTCAGGGAAGAAGATTTTAGGACTGTGTTCGCTAATTGGCAAAAAATTTGAAAAAGGAACCAAAGGTGGCTATTCTTGCAAAAGCAGCCTTCCTGCGTCCTTTTGGGGACGTTTGGCCATTTAGACAAGAACGGCATTACCTAACTTATATATGACAAAACAACAACAAAAATTTGTTCTTTTTGGGTTATTTTTTGCAAAAATGAAGTTGGACCCGGTGAGGGTTGCCTACGTATCCCACATCCGGTAAGAATCAAACTTGCATAGTTCAGGAAGTTTTGACATAACAAAATAAAGACATGAAACTTTTGCAACCAAATTCTTTTCTTTCTTTTTTTCAAAATTTCGGCAGAGTTTCGATACTTTTTGGATACTGGATTTTTCAAAGACAGGTAATTATCTTTCTCAGCCCTTAAATAGATTTTCTCTTTCCAATTTTTCTCCATCATTCAAAAGCCGGTCAACATGCAATCCGAAGCAAATAAATGCACAAGTAGCAAGTAGAATGCATCAGAATGGTCTTTTCATTTCGGGTACACCTGTCCTAGACGGACCCAACCCCTGTGTTGAGTCCCCTAAGTCAAATGCACGTGATGCAAACAAGCATTCCTACTAGGGATCCGGCATGAGGTTTTGTTATACTAGGTTTAAAACCCTGGGTGTATTGTTCTAGACCTGGCTTACCCGAGTGGACAACTCGAGCCGAGGGGGGGCAGCGTACCGGGAATACAGAAGCTTCACCGGCTTTGCAACTTGTCCGAACCTCATTCTAAAATTGGGATATGACTCTAACAGAAAAGAAGATACACGAAGTGCACCCTTCCCAGATGATTTAGAAGACGCGGAGAGAAGAGGGTTTCGTAGCAATTTATATACAGTTCAACAATATCAAAGCGGTAAAAAGCGGCATTTCGGCATTTAGCACATTAGGCTCAACATGTAGAAATCAGATAAAAACAAGCCAACTATAACAGTTATTCTAAGCTCGAATTCTTGAACCCTGAAAAAAAAGTTCTGGGTTCTTATCCCCAGCAGAGCTGTCACACCTCCTTTTTTACACCCCGAGGGTAATATAAGGGAGTATTTCCAATTTAACTGACATTATTCGAAATGGGATTATTTTTGTTTATTTCAGAGTCACCACTTGGAATAGTTTGTTTGGTGTCCCAAGTCACCAGTTTATTTTAAAATCCCAAATCGAGGAAATTTTGACTTTATTTGAAGTCTGCGAATTAGAAATTCTAGATAAGGAATTCTGTTAACCCGGGAGAAGGTGTTAGGCATTCCCGAGTTCCGTGGTTCTAGCACGGTCACTTAAACTATTAAAATTGGCCTATTATCCGATTTATTACATGTTTTAACCTATTGTGCATTTTAGCTTTATAACCGCTTTTAATTAATTTAAACCACTTTTAGGAAGATTCAATGTCATTTAAAACACATCGTAAATCACGCTACATGAAATGCACCCGTGGTTCACAACACGCTTTATTCAACATTGTTGAGAATTGGGTCACATGAAATATACACCCGGATTTAGTAATTAAAAATCACAACTACGTTACGGGAACCGTACCCGTAGCTATGATTGAATTAATTAATGAACGTGCTTAAAGCAACTACGAAGATTCAAATTAATAACAACATATGTGAGGGCCATAGAGAGTTTAATTGATGGCATGCCTCAATTTTTAAAAGGAATTAACTCTTGAATTAATTTCATAAGGGCCATGGATTAAAGGGTTTTATGGCACACCTCAATTTGATTTTAACTAAAGGAAATTATTTAAAAAAGGCTATGATCTTAATTGAGGTTCAAACTAGACTTTTCTTAGCTTAAGGTCAGGCCCTTAAATTTCTGTTGAAGACTGCTTTGGGCCAAGATGCCCAGCACTTGGTTAGGCCCAGAAATACGTTAGCCTTGAAGAACTGGTTTTGGGCACCAAAATTGGGCCTAGCAGCATGAGGGTTCTAGGGGGTCTTGCTTCGTTTGAATTTTAACTGCATTTTTACCCACATTGGGCTTCAGGCGGGCCCAAATCTATGTGTGTTCTATTTGGGCCTATCTACCTCTAAAATTACAGCACTTGCATATTTATAACAACTAAATCTCATTTTTTTCTTCCAAATGAAATAAGTATCCAAATATCAAACACAACTCTAATTTCTTAACTTAACAACATGAATGGCAGTAAAAGCACATATTCATTTTATGACTTACGATAAAAAAAAATTCTACAATTGAATTCACATTTTTCGGGCTTAGGGTCCAGGTTTAACAACCTAAACCCAGATTCATTTGACTTTTACTTTGGGCCTCAGATTCAGCCCACGTTAAAACAAAGAACAGCCCTATCATCTTTACAGAGTGGGCTTATAATCTAGCCCATTTGCATCACTATCATTTAAACTATATTCACAATATAATCTAACTTCTAACATAGCTACTTGAATCCCAGCATATGAATTTAAAGACCTAGTTAATTACAGTCTTCCAAAACAAACATTTTCCCAAAGTAAATACTTTACATCAGGACCTAATACCTAAACTTACTATATTTGAAGCTAAAGCTATTACAAATTCCATCTCATGAAGGATCGAGCTTCTTTTGAACATGATTTGTCCACAGCAGCCTGATTCCATTTCTAAGCTTTTGAACCTGCTGATTTGGCCAATTAGTAGCCAAATCCGCAGGTATCAGCTTACAATCAAACGGATAAAAAGACAAACAAAAGGATTTAGATAAAAGGGGAAGTTGTATATTCAAATAAGGGTAAGAAAGCTGACTTTAAAACCTCACAATCAGTCTTAATGGCTAGCTTTGCAAAACGGAAACTCATGAGGCATTCAGATATAGATTAGCTTGTTCATGATCAAAGTCTAAACTCATATATTCAAGGTTTAACTACATTCATGTTATTGTAGGCTACATACTATCATAAAAAGACATTCATTTGCACAAAGCATCATTTATATACAATTGATCTCATATTTCTTTAACAACAACATTACATGAAGAAGGTGAACTTCAGTACCTTGCGCAACAGCAACACAAAAATAGCAACTAAAAGGTGTAGAACATTGGTTGAAACTTTTAAACAGAGATGGAGCAGCAATAGGACAGGAGCAACAGCAACCCAAAACCCCAAAATTTCAGACCCAAGACCAGCCACTTGAACCCAGAAATGACCAACTAAATAACCCACAAAAAAAACTCTCTATTTCAAGCCATTTTCAACTTGTGAAGAATCAGAAAATGAGAAGTTCAAAAGTTTTCAAGATTTCTGGAATTTGATTTTTCAGAAAAAGAAATTAGAGCTTTTTTGTGCAGAGAAATATGGCGGAATGTGTGTATATTCTCTGTGTGAGAGTGAGGGAAGGTTCTCTTTATATAGAGTGCCCAAAGAATGGCATCTAGGGAATATTCTACCCTAAATTTCGTAGCTAGTACAGCATTTCTGCAAAGGATAAAATGTCCAGCTGTCCATTTTCAGCATCTTTTAAAACTAATTTGGACAGCTGGTACGCTTTCTAGAACATTCAGATATTTCCCTAATTAGAAAACCCTAAATTGCCCTTCTAAAGTCTGCTTATTGCAGTTTTTTTACCTAAACCTTTTGTTCAATTAAGTCCCTAAAGTTCCTACTGATTTTTAAATCAGTTGAAACACAAACAACCTAAGGAAGAATCAAAAATCTAAATAAAAAAAAAAAGGCCTAGGAAAAATATGAGGCTGCCATCTAGAACTAAAAGCTAAATCGTTCCATAAGGGGAAATGTTCTCCCAATTAAACCTAAACTAAAGACTGAATCAGGGCATCTATTAATTGCCAAATGAAACTAAATTCCACAATCAACAAACAAAAGAGAAGAAAAAGAAAAAGAGATAACAGGAAAACAACAAAGGGAAACAGTAATGACTAATTCAACTAATGCAATTGAGTATTTAAGATTCAGACATGCTCCAATCGGTCAAGAACAAGTAAACAACTAAGCATGTGAATGAAATCTGAAATTAAACCTAAACGTGCAACTAATCAGAAATGTGAATAAGAGAAAGGAAAAGAAATCAGAAGACAAAATGAAATCATGGGGAAACGGAGCAAATAACAAACTAAACTAAAAAAACGAAACCTAAACTAACATGATTAGTTCCTAATGACCAAATGCAAAACAAGAAATCTAGAACATGCAATTATAGACAGGACAAAACGCAAAGAAAAATCAACCAAAGAAAAGGGAAAAGAGATGGCCAAGAGAAAAGAAAAGAAAGAAGATAGAAACACAACCTAGAAATTTACCTATATTGGAATAAAGCTGGAACCGGAGGAATTGGTTGGAGCTCGGACTAATTAGGGCCAGCTTGAAAAAAAATAGGTCAAATCCACATGAATCAACTGCTCACATTGAAAGCAGTTGACTTATGTAGCATTGAGCCATTAAAATTTCGGAGTTGATTCGGCAGAGGTCTTTAGGGTTCCAAAATCCCAGATCCAAAATTCGATCAAATTAGGGCCAATTTGGAAGGGGCTAATGGTAGCTTAGGGTTTAGAGAGGGGCGAGGATAATAGGGTGTGAGTTTGGAGTGATTTGGAACAATTAGGGTTTTGGCCGGATTTTTCGATCTAAGATTCAAAGGATTCGGCAATGATTCGAAGGAAACTAGTTGGAGATTGGGAATGAAGAGGTTGTGGGGGTTCTGTGGTGTAAATTTAGGGAGGTTTGGACCACCGGAACCGCCGTGAGGCGATTTCCGGCGGTGGTTTGCGGTGGAGCTGGCGAGGGGAACCTAGGCGGCTAGGGTTTGGTTCTTGAGAGGAGGGAGATGAAGTGAGGAGAGTTCGATGGGGGGGGGGTCTGTCTCATCTAGACAGTTATATCTAAATGAAGCCTCAGTTCCCAACCGTTTAATCAATAGAGATCAACCGCTGGGATTAAACGCCTCCGAAATGACGTCGTTTGGTTAATAAGAAAAGCTGGACCGGGTTACCAGGTTGGGCCTGGGGCGGAACATGGGTCTTTTGGGCTCAGACAATTATTTTGGTCCAATTACTTAAACCAAACCCCTTTTTCTCCAATTCTTTCTTTAATTTCTATTTTTTTCCTTTTTCTTTTAATTAAAAAATCCCAAAATTAAAATCCTAATTTTTCTAAAAATATGAAATTAAACTAATTACCTAATTACACAAATTATAAAAATAACTTAATCCTAAATTAAAAGAGAAACATCAATAAATTAAAAATTAAAAGACAAAAATGTAAAAATGAGCTATTTTTTGTGATTTTCAAATTTCTATAAAACAAATAATTACTGATTAATTCTAAAAAATGTAAAAACAAAGCCTAATGCAATGCATGATATTTTTGGTATTTTTTCATGATTTAAATAAAAATTAAACATGCACAGAAATGCAAATAATTAAGAAAATTCTACAAAAATTCCTAAAATGGCAAATAATTAACAGAAAACCTATTTTCTTTGGATTTATAGGAGTACTTCGTACAGGCAAAAATCACATGCTCACAGTCGCCAGTACAACCTCAAGTTTGATTCATTGACTAGATATGCCCCCCCCCCCCATCTTTGGTTGATACGATGCGAGCCAGGATACATCGGTTTATGGCAAGACTGGCACCAGAGTTAGTTAAAGCTTGTACCACAGCCTCGCTGAATGACAATATGGACATATCTCGGATTCAGGCTTTTACCCATAATCTAGAGGAGCATAAACAACGACAACAACTAGAACAAGCTCGAGAAAGGCAGCAAGGTAAGAGAGATAGGCTATTTGACCAGTATGTAGGGGCAGAAAGTAGTAATAGGTCTAAGAAGAGATGAGGTCAGGCAGGGGGCAATTTATCTAGGTCTGAGGAGACCCAATATTCTCAAAGTCCTCAGTTGAGAATAGGTCATGGATCAAGGGCACAACGAGTGCAAGATCAATAGAGTGTTGGAAAAATGAAACCACCTTGATGTGAGCAGTGTTGAAGGAGACACAGGGAACTGTGCTTATGAGGTACAGATGCATGTTTCAAATGTGGCACCCTAGGTCATATAGCACAGAACTGTCCGATGTTGAGTCATGAGGGTAGCAGTCGTTTAGGGTAGCCTAGGAACTCAATACCATCATTTCAGCTGGACAGAGGCAACAGGAGAGCGTCGGGCTTAAAAGGGACCCAGAATCAGATATATGCATTGGGAGGTCAGTAGGATTTTGAGTCCCCATCTTAGAGGCAATTATGTATGTTACCTATTTTAGAATGAGAGCATGTGTAATTGTGCTACTAGGTCTATATATATCTAGTGTATTGTTAGATGATGTAGTAACTTGATTGCTAATAGAGTTAGCATGTCATAGCTAAGGTTAATTGTTTCAAAGTAGAATTAAAAGACAGAAAGACTAAATAAGGTAATGAACACGAGTTTGGCTTAGACATCTTTGAACTCCCGAAGTGGGATATAAGTCATTGTAAGAACTAGGTTACGTAAAATGCAGTAAGATTACTAAATAATGACTATTGTAGGTTTTCTAATGAGGATGATAACCTTTCTTAAGGAGGTGCGAGATAGAAAGCTCAATAACTAAGGCAATAAGCATCCTGGGTTAGATGGCCATGAGGGAGCCAGATTTATAGATATTGAACAGTATTAGAACGTATTGAATAGGATTGAATCTGAGGATCGTGAGTATCGGGTAGAAGAAATATCCATAAGTTGGTAATATCCCTATATGAAGGCTCTAGTATGAGTAAAATAACAATCACGAGGAAGATGATAATACTATGGTATAAGATGCCGACCTTTTTCCATAGTTAGATATTATTTACAACCCTACTAGCATAAACGGTGAATGTTGAAATGAACTTGTATTTATATCTTTCTCTATTCATGATAAATGGCCGTGTGAGTCCAAGTGTTTCCATTTACATATATTGGCCCTATGTGGCATACATAGTGTATTTTCTGGTTGCGTACAAGTTGGTTTTAGTCAAGTGTTCAAAGGAGACTTTGGCGAATTTTTGAAAGTCTCTAAGAGTTAACATTCGAAGATGAATAATCCGAGGGGGGGAGGATGTAACACCCTATACTTTCATGCTACAATGCATCTTATGTGAATCAAAGTAAGCTAGAGAGCTTAAGGACCTTTACGAAGATAATGATGGGTTAAAACAAGTGTTAAGGAAGTGTCGTGAGGGTTGGAGGTTAAACAGATCAAAGATGTTAAAACCCGTACTTTTAGGGTAAACTAGGAGTGCTTAATACCCTAAGGAGGCCGTGTTTTAAGGTAATTGAATCATATAGTATTTGTATGTTCAGTTTTTAAGTCAAACAAGTTGTAAAACAAAACACGGCAAAAGTTGTCGCAAGTTACATTTATAATTTGACCTAAATTTGGGTCTAATATCACTGATCTTTACTCTATAAATAATTTGAGTTACAGGGTAATATACCCATAAAATTGAAGATCTACGAGTCTACTTTCCAATGCATTAAACCGTTCGTCGATACGACGTCGAATAGAGAGATATTCATGTTTTTGTGAGACTGCGCAAGCAACTTCCTTGCGACCCACAAAGTAGGTGGAAGCTTACCTTGTTATATAAAGTGATAACTTTCATCTCTAAATATCATTTTGGACAAAATCAGACCTCCAAGAAGCTCTATACTCTCTCTAAGCATATCCTAAAGATTCATACACAAATCCAAGGCCAAACCACCTAAGTTCTTCATCAAAAGTGTTGTAGAAGTGGTGGAGATCACTTATATGATGTTGTTGATGTGTTGTGAGTTCTTTCAAGTTTAAGGAGAGTTGTTCTTGGAGTTTTTCTTGCTGTTTAGAGGTAAGCTCTTATTCTCCTACATGATTTTGATCATATCTAAGCCCTAGCTAAGTTGTTTGAAGCTAGAAGTTATAAGTTCACGGTCAAAAGACGTATAGAAGTTGTTGGACTATTTTGAGGTGTTTTTATGATGTTGTTGTGGCTGGAGTTCCGCGATATATATATATATATATATATATAATGTGTGTGTGTTGTTGTTGTTTTTAATGTGTAACTTGAAGAGAAGAAGTGTAGATTAGTGTTTTGTTGCTAGTTAAGGATCGAGCTTGTCGCTCGATGTATCATAAGCTAGCTATTCCTAAGCTTAACATTGGCCTTATTATTGTTGTTATATTGTATTTTTGGGCAGTTCTCGTATTGTTAAGGTGTTGGATATATGTATTAATGATGTCTTGTTATTTTTGATGTTGTGACCTTGAGGGAGGTGAAAGAAACGGGGGAGATGCTGTCTGATTTGCCGTACAACAAGCTTGTCGCGTGGTTGCTAGTTGATGTGTTACTATTGTTGATAGTAGTGTTATTTTTATTGGTGCAGATTATATTGAACAGGAGACTTTCCCACCATCTTCGTCGAAGGATCGACTTAAAGGTATGTAAGGCTTTCCCTTTCTTCTTCCAGCATGATTCCATAGTGACGTCACCCTTATAAGACGTTCAAGGGGACGGGTCCTAGTATATGTTCTATGCTGACGGATTAAGAGCCTCTAATAGTTGAAAAGTTAATATAGAGAAGAAATGAGTTACTCGTAGTTGCAATCCACGGATAATTCCTAGAAATAAGTAAAGACCTCAAGGAACTTATGTTGAGTCTACGGTGAGAAGTATAGACTTCGTTTAATGGTAAATTATAAATGGCTCACGAGAAGAAATTACGTATAGAGTCTGTGATCATATGAAATGGCCAAAGTAGTTTTCATTGGTTAGTGAAGGTAGCTACGGAAGATCCCTAATTCTAATAAGAGAGAGAGATGTAAATTAAGAGATTTGATAAGTTGCTTAACAAGAACCTCCTTGTAAATTTAAAGGTTGTGAATGAGGTCACATAAGTTATGAAGTGCATCTTGCGCATGCGGAGATAGTAATGATATTCCATACATCAACGGAAGTCGAAATTGAGTTAAAGAATGCGATGAGTCACTTGAATCAATATGAAATACGCGCCCTACGATGTACCAAATGAATTTGTAAAGGTAATATTATGCGAATCTCGAAAGCCTTTTACTAGTACATCACGACGGATGTGTAAATGTGAGAGTAGTTATGAGTTTCCTTAAAGCTAATGAGTAGGGATTACGAGTGGCCGGATACGAACTGAGAGTTACCGAAAGTACTAGAAGAAGTTATACGTTATAGACACAAGTAGCTAGCTTGTAAGATATTGACTGTTGCATGTTGTGGTAGTGTTATTTATGCATAAGTATGTTCCCTATGGACGCTCTATGAATGCGTAGGGGGATAACGAAGGTTAACCTCTGGACGGTCTATGAAACATAGGTAAGATAAAGGTTGGCTATGGACGGTCCCATGCATACGCATAGTCCGACCCAAATATTTTGAGTCGTACGGACGGTCTGCTTTGCTACGCGTACGTGCCACCAGATAGTAATGTTGTAGTGTGCCGTACGGATGGTCTACCTTGCTACGTGTAAGAGCCACATTGTGTTCTTATAATAAGTAACACCGATGATGCAACAAGAGATCACTAAGAAACGGTTGATAGAAATAGTTTTGAATCTTATGATAGGTTGGGTTGTTCAATCAGACTGAAGAACCAATTGGTCCAAGTGATATCGATCTAGTAAGTCGATCTACAGTACGTGGTAACATCACTCTTATTCTTATCATTCAACAGACTATTTCTTTATTCATTCATGCTTTTAAGTTTTCAGAATTTATTTATATGTATTGCTTTCTGCCTTACATACTTGGTACATCTCCTTTACTAACGTCCCATTGTTTTGGCATTACACTTCATGCTTGCAGGTGCAAGTAATCTATTTGGCGAGCCCTCAAAGCAGACAGGGATGATATTCAACGGGAAATTGGTAAGACTCCATCTCTTCCGGAATATAGCCGAGTCTAGAGCTCGTGATATTAGATTTTGTTATGAACTTATGGGTAGGTCGGGGCCCTATCCCGATGATATTTTGATATCAGATATTCTTAGAGGCTTTGTAAACACAGGTTCAGTATGTACGGTATGTTGGTGGCCTTGGCAGTTCTCATTTATGATTTCTTTCTGGGTTGTCCGGTATTGATACTCATAGTGGCCTCTTCAGCCCGAACATGTACCATTTTTTTAGTGTGATGGCTAGCTGATATGACGCTTAATTGCCTATAATATATTACCAGTTGTGGCCATGTTGGCCTATTTATGTTCTGGGTTACGTCCAGCATTCAAGAGTTGCTGAGTGGTTCGCTCGGGCCAATACGACACATAGTGCCAGCCATGCCTCACCTAGGTTGGGGTGTGATAGGCGGCATGTGCCACGGGTATGTGCTGGTTAGTAGTAAAAGTGACCCCGTCATGAGGAGGGGTGTGAGTTGTATTGGTAGTTATATGCGGGTTTGTGGTGTTTCAACATACTGTGGTATGTAAGGAGTGTGGATAGGGGGATTTGGTGGGTTTGTGGGGGTCACTGGAGGTATGACTTGAGTGGTAGGAGCTAAAGTTGGGGTGTTGTTGTTTTGGCGTGATGTGGAAGGGAAGTGGTCAGGGATTGAATCCAAAGAAGGGAATCGAGGTGGTTGAGGAAGTGTTATCATAGTCAGGTGTGCTAGTTCTCTGATATGTTGTACTTCCTCCCTTAAATACTCCATTTCTGATCCATCCTGGCCACAGGTTCATCATTCCAGGTTCTTCCTTTTCCCACCGATCGCCCCGGGTTGTCGGCTATGACCAGAGCATGTTCAGTTGGGTTTTCTACGGCTGACATCTTTCCCTTTGACCTTAGATTTTATGGTGGTTCCGCCAGTTTTGGTCGAGACAAACAAACTTTCTTTTTCTTTTCGGGGGAAAATAATAAAGCAAAAGAAAAATAAGAAGAAATAAAAGAAAAAAGGACAAGAGTCAGTTTCTTCATTTATACAAGCAGGAAATCACACAGAGAAATTAATTCATGCATTAAGTCTAGCGTATTTCCTAGTATTCGTGGGGGCCTCTCATTGCCGGAGGTAGGCCTAAATCGTAGATATTTGACAGACATTAAAACTTGACACATTTAGATCCGAAGCAATTTTGTTTTCATTTATAATTTGGACTGATATAAGTGGAAACAAAGATTACATCAATGTTTCATAGAATTGCATGGGCTTGGACAACTTTACCTTTTGAAAGTAAAGAGAGAACTGGGGATAAAGGTATAAAGTGGGAATGAAAGGGAAATCAAGCAACTCTAATAATCATCCCCTGAGTCGTTTCCTGTATCCTCCTCTTCTTCTGGCTCCTCTTCCAGATTCTCCTCCGGGTCTTCCTCAAACTCCTCCTCGTCATTGTTGAACCCTGACTCTTCCTCCAGATCTTCTTTTGGATCTGTGCTAGACTCTATTTGGATGTACTCCACTACCCAGTCATCGTCTTCAGCAGGTGGCAACATGTGATCTTGGGACCACTTGACGGTGCATCGAAATAGTCACAAGGTAATGTGGCAGGATCTCATGGTAAATTTGCAAAGCAGCCACCACGTCCTCTAACTAGGCTATACCCTCTCTGCTTGGCCGGGCCAGCTCTTCTTCCTCGTTGATCAACGATCACAATAAATTTAAAGATCACTATGGTCTAATCAACCACTTAATGATTATCAAAGTTAACTCAAGAACCTCAAAGTCACTAACTAGAGCTATTTTCTTCCAAAAACCTTGTTTCAAACCATAAGCAAGTAGTTTAGTGTGTTGGTGCCAAATAAAGCATGAATGATTCTTTTTAGAAAATGACTTGATTAGGACTTTTATTCATTACTACTTACTACTATTATTACCTAAACACAAAACGGACTCATTCCCTTAAGAACGTTGTCACACCATCCATCCTTGGGAAGAGTGACACGGTTCACACAAAAGATCACCTTTGGAAAGAACCGTGGCATTAAGAAAACCAAAGGCATATTATCCACACTACTAAGAAAAACAAAAAACTACTAACATAAACAAAATAAAAGGTAAACAAATAAATAAGCTAATAAAAGTAACAACTGCTAAAGATGGATAAAATGAAACAAATAAAACAGAATCATCTTGTTATTACATTCCAAAGTATCCAAATGTGTCCAGTGTATCCAAATAAGCTCCACTCCCCCCCCCCCCGAATAAAAGTAATCATTGTCTCCAATTCTTACAAAATAATAACAAAAGTATAGAGGGCGAAGAAACTCCCTAAGTGTCCTCGGTCATCACTATGTCCCCAGCTGCATCAATCCTAGTTAGGTGAGCCAACTTAATGTCATCATCAAGTCTGGAAGTGGCTGGAGAAGTGAACATCGCATGCACTACGTTAGTAGTGTCGGCGGCAAGGGACGACTCCTCAGTCGGATCAGCAGGAGCATCATGTGTAGATGGAGCTGGGTGGGGCTGGGATGGGTCAAGAAGCATGTCAAAAGGCAAATCTCCAGCTGTGGTTAGCCAGTTCACCTCAGTCAGAAGCTCATCAACTGACTTCTTGCTGGCTTGGGACTTCCTCATCTTCTTCACCTGCTTGGTCAACCTCTCAATCACAGCACCATCCTGTACCAATGTATCCATGATCACCTTCTGGTTGTCCAAGATTTTTCTCAGTTTCTCATCAATGTCAGAGAGATCCCGGGGTGCCTGTGTAGATGCCTACCCTGTAACAACACTGGAAATCTTAGATAGCTTTGAAGTAGTTGCCTGCATCCAGTTGTTGAGACTCGCCAATGTCTAGGAGACTCACAAAGCAGATAGTGGGCCTGTAGGCATAGGCACCAGCCTCAGAGCTGGAGTAGGAACTGCAATAGGAGTTGTGGAAGGAGATGTAGAGTGAGATAGAGATGGTAGCTCGGGCATAGCAGCTGCTACTATGGTAGAAGGCTCAGCTGATGTGAATGGAATATCAAAAGGACCAAAAACTACCACAACTAGCTCATCAGACTGGCTAGTAGTAGTAGAAGGCTGAGCACTCTTCTTCGGGTTCCGCGGATTCTGTAGCTTGTACCACTCAAACGGCCCTGTCGGCTTGATGTCAAATATCTTGGGCTTTACCTTGGTATCAGTCAGATACTCAGTGATAGTGCTGGGTAGTGGTAAGGACTCTGTTGTGCCACAAGGGAAATGTTGGCCGACATCAGGGCACCCACATTGATCGGGTATCCGGCCATAATATATGCCACAAGAATAGCTCGAGGAATAGGTAGGTTGTTCTCATTCTGGCACGGGTCAAGCCTATTGTAAACAAAGGTTTGCCACTCTTTGGCCTCGAAAATCAGTGTGCTCCGGAGAATAGGTACCCCATCAGCAATCCAAGGAGGAGTGTCCCGGTTCTAGAATCTCTGAAAGCCACAGCCTGGCCTCTTTTTTCAGAGCTAACTTCTCTAAGTACTCTTTCGGCTCCACATCATCAAACCCCAAGTACGCATTCAGAGTGTGCAGATCAAATTTCACCTTTAGGTTGCGCACTTTAGTGACCTTTGTCCCTTTGAGAATATGCGTTGTGTTGGCATAAAACTCTAGGACAAGGTGCTCTTTTACATCTACCAGCTTTTTCATGAATAGCATCCACCCCTTACTTTTTGTAAACTACTCCAGAACAGCGAGATTCTACTTGTCAAGATCTTTCAATAAGAACTGTCGCTCGTGAGTTAAAGACCTCAAAGGCATCCACATCTGGAAATCAGAGAATGCCTAGCGACTCACAAATCTATCCTCCCAAACCTCCTTCTTCTTTGACCTTGCTAACCCTGCCTGTTTACCTGCTCCCCCTCTCACATCATTAGGGGCATCCTAAGAATCAAACCCCGCAGAGTTGCATCGGACTCCTGACTGGCACTCTCCGAACCCTGGGAAGTGCTGTGGGATGTAGAGGCACATCCAGAGGCTCAAAAAGCCCCTGTGGCCTTGATTTCTCCTCGGTGTGCTCCTCTGAAATTGACACGGAGTTTCCCTCGGAGGCTTCCCTAGACGGGGCATATGAGCTAGTCTCGAGGAGGTCTGTACCTTTCCTTCGGTCTGATGTTGCTTTCTTCGATATAGTTTTCTACACACTTGGGATCAAGGCACCTCTGCCTTGACACCTTGAATATTCTCCTCTTCCTTTGGTATATTCACCTTGACCTCATGATCGTACCGTTATCTGTATAAGCACAAAGAGAATTGTCAATTGCAAATCCTGATTTAGCATAGTTAAGACTTATGTAAGCGAGTGAGAACAACATAGAAACAGCTAGGTATCAGTTGGTTACAGATGCAGAAGAAATAGGTGATGTGCGGTCCGCACAATTTGAAGTTCGAACCATAGAGTGGAAGTGCGGACAGCACAATTCCAAGTGCGGGCTGCACTCTACTACCTAGCACTCAGTGGTATGTCACTCTTGTGCGGTCCGGCCGCACAATTCTCCAGAGGTCGCACCTTTCCCCCGCATTGACATGTAAAAAGTTCAGGACCCTGTCATTTGGTATCTAAGTTTTCTTCAAGAAGTGCGGTCCACAGACAAAATTTGCGGCCGCACAAATTCTTTTGCGGTGGCAACCTTTTTTATGAGGTCGCACAAGAAAAAGTACGGTCCGCATTTTCTGCTTTGATGACACAACTCTGTCTACCATTCTATCATCTTACACTCATCCCTGCAGCACACTTCAAATCAAGTTAAAAGCAACAAATAACATCTAACTAAAAAGAAAAAGGAAAAGAACTTGGGTTGCCTCCCAAGAAGCGCCTTATTTAATGTCGCGGCACGACGCAACGTCATATCATCCTCAAGTGAAGTGAATAACCGCCACCACATGGCTCTCTCTAACATTTCCCAAGTAGTGCTTCACCCGGTGACCATTGACTCAGAATATTTCATTTTTCTTGTTCTTCAAATCCGATGCACCAAATGGGTGTCACACCAACAATTTCAAACGGACCACTCCACTTGGACTTAAGCTTCCCGGGAAACATCCTCAACCTTGAGTTAAACAACAATACTAGATCACCATCATTGAACTCTTTGTTCCAAATGTACTTGTCATGAATATATTTCATCTTATCTTTGTACAAGGATGAACTCTCATAAGCATGGTACCGGAACTCATCCAATTCATTCGAGTGTGCAACCCGCAAGTTAGAGGCTACGTCCCAATCAAGATTCAATTTCTTCAAGGCTCACATTGCCTTGTGCTCTAGTTCCACCGAAAGATGACAAGCTTTCTAGAACACCAACCAGTATGGAAACATTCTGATAGGTGTTTTGTAAGCCATCCTATATGTCTATAACGCATCATCCAGCTTCTTGGACCAATCTGTCCGATTTGCATTCACCGTTTTAGACAAGAGACTCTTTATCTCCTAGTTGGAGACTTCCACTTGACCACTAGCTTGTGGGTGATAGGGAGTCATGACCTTGTGAGTAACGTCATACTTGCTAAGTAAAGTGTCAAAAGCTTTGTTGCAAAAGTGTGACCCCCATCGCTTATGATTGCACGCGGAGTACGAAATCTTGTAAAAATATTCCTCTTCAAGAAAGCCATTACACTTCTAGCCTCATTGTTGGGTAAGGCGACGGCCTCAACCCATTTGGACACATAATCCACCGCGACCAAAATGTAAGTGTTTCCACAAGAACTCACAAAAGGGCCCATAAAGTAAATGCCCTAAACATCAAAAATATCAATCTCCAAGATGATTGTGAGAGGAATATCATATTTCTTTGAAATTCCACCAGCCCGTTGACATCCATCACATCTTTTTACTAAGTCATTTGCATCTTTGTATAGAGTAGGCTTTTAGAAATCACAACTTAGAACTTTGGCCGCCGTTCTTGCTCCACCATGATGACCACCATATGGCAAAAAATGACAAGCTCCAAAAATATCACCTTGCTCTTCTTCTGGCACACACCTCCTAATTACCCCATCTGTACAAATACGGAAAAGGTATGGCTCCTCCAAATAGTAATCTTGACAATCTCTTTTGAGCTTCGTTCTTCGGTTTGAAGAGAACTCATCCGGAATGATACCACTACAAGAAAATTGGCCAAGTCCGCAAACCATGGTACCTCTTTCATTGATAGTGCCAAAAGTTGCTCATCGGGTAAAGAGTCATTGATTTCAGGGCCATCATGTGGCCTCCCCTCCTCCAAACAAGACAAGTAGTCCGCCACTTGGTTTTCACTACCTTCTTGTCTTGAATGTCAATATCATATTCTTGCAACAAGAGCACCCATCTCATCAACCGAGCTTTAGACTCCTTTTTGCTCATAAGATAGCAAAGTGTCGCACGATCCATGTGGACAATAACTTTGGCACCCATCAAGTACGGGCGGAACTTCTCAACTGCAAACACAATAGAAAGGAGTTCTTTCTCTTAATAGTATAATTGACTTGGGCACTATTCATGGTCTTACTAGCATAGTAAACCGAATGAAAAGCTTTATTGATTCATTTCCCCAAAACAGCCCCAACCGCTACATCACTTGCATCACACATGAGCTCAAACGGCAAACTCCAATTTGGAGAGGTAATGATAGGAGTCGTTGTCAGCTTGAGCTTCGATTGTTCAAAGGCCCTCATACAATCATCATTGAAATGAAACTTGGCATCCTTCTCAAGGAGCTTAGACAATGCGTTCACCACTTTAGAGAAATCCTTTATAAAGCGCTGGCAGAAACCCACATGGCCCAAGAAACTCAGCACACCCTTTACCGAAGTGGGGGATCGAAGCTTAGAAATAACCTCAATCTTCGACTTGTCAACTTCAATCTTATGGCCAAGCTCAATACCCTTCTCAACCATGAAATGATATTTCTCCCAATTGAGTACCAAATTAGTTTCTTCACATCTAGCCAACACTTTGTCCAAATTTGCAAGACAATCATCAAAAGAATCCCCAACCATCGAGAAGTCATCCAAGAAGACTTCAAGGTAGTCCTCCACCATGTCCATGAAAATAGCCATTATACACCATTGAAAAGTCATCGGTGCATTGCAAAATCCAAACGGCATCCTCTTGAAAGCAAAAGTACCATAAGGACATGTAAAGGTTATTTTCTCTTGATCTTCCGAAGCAATAAGAATTTGGTTGTAGCCCAAGTACCTATCAATAATATAATTGAAAGCACAGCCGGCAAAACTATCAAGCATTTGGTCAATAAAAGTAAGTGGAAAGTGATCCTTCCTTGTGACTTTGTTGAGCTTACAATAATCCATACAAACTCTCCAACCGGTCACCGTTCTTGTGGGAATCAACTCATTCTTCTCATTGGTAACAACCGTCATGCCCCCTTCTTTGGGACACATTGAACTGGAGAGGTCCACGAACTTTCAGACATGGGGTAGACAAACCCCGCATCCAACCACTTGGTAATATTCTTCTTGACCACTTCTCGCATAGCTTCATTGACTCTTCTTTGATGTTCAATAGACGATTTAGCACCATACTCCAACTTGATTTTATGCATGCAAAATGTAGGTCTTATACCACGAATATCCGCTAAAGTCTACCAATAGCCTTCTTCCTCTTTTGCAACACCGCCAATATGGAATCAACTTGCACGTTAGTCAAACAAGAGGAATAAATAATGGGTAAAGCACAACAAGGGCCAAGAAATTCATACCGAAGGTGTGGTGGTAATGGTTTCAACTCTAAAGTAGGTAGCTCTTCAATGGAAGGCTTCGTAGGCAGAGTCTTCCTATTTTCAAGATCCAAAGACAATTTCTGGGGTGCATAGTTGTGCGACCCCATTCCTTGCAAAGAGTTCACACATTCCATGAAACCATCCATCTCATCATCATCAAAGTTTAGCAAAACAGCTTCCAACATATCACCAACATTGATTGTAGCACTTGTATCGTCAACAATAATATCGGTTACCAAGTCCACAAAAGAACACACCTCATTTCTATTTGGTTGCCGCATAGACTTGCACAAATGGAATACCACCTATTCATCACCAACCTGAAAAGTGAGTTCTCCGGCTTCCACATCACAAAGATTATTACCCGTAGCAAGGAAAGGTCTCCCAATAATAATAGTCACTTCATAATCAACCTCACAATCTAGAATAACAAAGTCCACTGGAAGAATGAATTTATCGACCCGGACCAAAACATCCTCCATCACTCCCAACGGCCTCTTCATGGTACGATTGGCCATTTGCAGCCTCATAGATATGGGTCTTTGTTTCCCAATTCCCAAAGTTTTAAACACCGGGTAGGGCATCAAATTGATACTCGCCCCAAGATCACAAATAGCTTTAGCAAAATCGGTACTCCCAATAGTACAAGGAATCATGAAAGCATCGGGATCTTCCAACTTAGGAGCCATAGAATGAACAATTGCACTCACTTGATGAGTGACTTTGATAGTTTCAAAAATTATCGACCACTTCTTCATCACAAGATCTTTCATAAACTTGGCGTAACCTGGCATTTGTTCTAAAGCTTCTACCAATGGCATATTAATAGAGAGACTTCTCATCATTTGAATGAACTTCTTGAATCGATTCTCACCATTTTGCTTTTCAAGTCTTTGAGGATAGGGAGGTGGAGGCTTAGGCAATGGTGCCTTAGCCTTTTGCACTACCGGCTCTGGTATGTCAATAATGTGATCCCTAGATGGGTTCACCTCCTCTTGATTCTCTTTCACACTATCATCAATGTCAATCCAAACTACATCACTTACTTGAACATCATTGTTTGGGATTTCCTCCTCTTGTATCACTTGGTCATCATCCACAAGTCGCCTTTCATTTAAGGTGGGTGCATTCCCACCTCTTCCACTTCTTGTGATAACCGCCATAGCATGCCCCGTATTGTTACCGCCCTTTGGATTTACCACTGGATCACTTGGTAGTTCACCCTTAGGACGAGTATTAAGAGCTTGAGAGAATTTCCCCATTTGAATGTTAAGATTACGGATTGATATGATATGTGAGGCAAGTTGGGCATCCGAATCAGCATTGCTTGAACACGTTCTCAATACGGCCCATCTCATTGTTTGAAGAACTTGAACCGTGGGAAGGATGAGGAAGTGGGTTGCTAGGTTGTTGGTACATTAGGGGCCTTTGAAAACTCGATCCTTGATTTCCTTGATTGTTATTGTTTCCCAACTACCTTGATTGTTGCCTCCCCAATCTCCTTGGTTGTAATTGTTGTGCCAATTCACTTAATTTTTAGAACCCCAATTGCCTTGGTTATTTTGTGGTCACCATTGTTGTTGATTGTCGCCTTGGAAATTGCTTCTTTGCTCTTGGTAATTGTTCATAAATTGTACTTCTTCCTCTTGCTCTTGATAAGAATCATCTTGATCAAAACTGCCATCATCTTGTGCATAACTCTCCACTCAGAATATAAATTATGGACCCTTGGTCCTCTTCTTGTTGACGAACACATTTACCCCTTCCATAGTATGAACTTGCTTAGGAGCTTGAACTTGATTAAGTTGGGCCTTGGCGAGTTGGGTCATAGTCGTTGTCAATTCGGCAATGACTTGCCCATGGTCTTGCAACTCTTTATGGAGATGAATCATGTTGGGATCACCTTGCGGAACATTAGCTCGAGATTGCCAAGCCGAAGATGTTTCCACCATCTCATCAAGAATCTCACATGCCTCCACATAAGGTGTTGTCATAAAGTTGCCTACGACTAATTGATTGATCACATGCTGGTTTGTAGTGTCAATACTGTTCACCTCGAAAAATGTGAGTAACAATTAAAGATAATTTTTGGTTTTAAAGATATGTGATTTATTCTAATACCAGTGAATATACAAGTAATATTAAGTTTAAGTAAGAAGAATTGATGAATCTAACCAGTGTTGTTAGAACAATAGGGACCTTGGGCTCGATTATCTCAGGGCCTCGAGGTGAGCTAAGATCAATAAAGTATGAACAATAAAGTAAAGGCAATAAAGCTGAAGAACAATTGTTGAGCACAAGAGAAGCAGAGTAGAATGTTCTTATTGCGGTGAATGATATCCCCATTACAGATGATTGGGGTCGCCTTTATATAGGAGGGGAAAACCCTAATATGTTACATTTCCAATTATGATAAAAAATTCTATTGTTACAGCTGTATAATGACCTAGTACGGACTTGTACTATTTCGTACAAATCATAACCTATAATTTATGACCTGACCCACGTGTCCTTGAGAAATTCCCGCTCTTTCTTGAGTGTCAACGAAATTGTACTGCCCTCGAGGCAGATCATGAAGGGCCCCCGATTTGCTTCTCGAGGTGCACTCATCCAGACCTGGCTTGATTTTTACTTCAAGCTTCCAGAATTCGAACTCGGAGTGTAATCCAGTCCTCGAAATCGAGCTCTCTGATTTCTACCGTATACAGATAGTCCCCACGTTTTTTAGAATGAAATGATATGAAATGATTTGGAATCCCAAAGTTCTTAGTGATGACGTCATCCCCGTGATGCAAGTGTTCGATGTGACTGAAACGTCCCGTTGGTCCACTTCCCCAAAAACATTGAATGCATGCCAGTATTGGTCGGCCACTAATGCCACCGAACCGTCGTTGCTCTTCTATAAATATGAGGAGATTCTTCTAAGTAAATAACTTTACTCTTTCTTCACTCATTTCCCATTTTCTTCTCTTTCTCCAATCACTCATTTCCTCCGCCTCTTGAAGCGGCGGAAAAATGCCAAGCTTTTGTCGGAAACACCACATCCCTGTGCACCCGTATTACTTAGCTTATAACCATGGCCAAAACTTCCAAGACAGTCCCCAAAAAGGATAAAGCATCATCTTCTTCTGCCTCCCGGCCGGCCAAACCGGTGGTGCCGCCAACGCTTGAGGAAATCACCCCCGGTAATTGCATTATTAAGAAAGACTTCAGTATCGAGAATCCTTCCGATGTCATAGGCCGATGCGAGCACATATCTCGATATATTAGCTTGATAACGAAGCAGATCACCAAGGAAGTAAAGAAGAAATGTCGCTAGGGAGACGAGGTTGAGGTTCAGATCCCGAGCCCCGATGAAAGCATTACTACCCACAAGGAGGGGTTTTTGAGTGTTTACACTTACCCCTTCACACTGGGTCCCCTCGATCCGGTCGTGAGCGACTTCTGCAAAACGTACGAAGTCACCCTCGGTCAGATTCACCCTTCCTTCTGGCGTATCGTGATCATGTTGCGGTATTTTTCTAAAAAGGCCAGGGGTTTGGACTTCACCCTCAGTCACCTAGTTCGACTGTATCGGCCCCAGTTATTCCGAGGGCTCATCACGCTACAACGCCAAACAATGAAATCCTTCTTTGCCAGCACTGACGAACCCAAAGATCAGGGTTGGATGAGCCGGTTTGTTAGAGTAAGAAATTCGGACGTCATTCCTGAGGATAAAATGTCGTTCTCGGAGAGGTGGGACTTTAACTGTAAGTGGAGTTCGTATTCCCTGTACCTCTTCATATTCTGCTTCTATATTTTGTAACGCTGTTATCCTTCTTTTGGCAGCCAATTCTTGGGCGCCTCCAGCGGTGCCCGACCTTGAGGATTGGGTCCGAAAGTTAGCTGCCACTTCATCCTATGATGAGTGCAAGTGGCGTGAATTATCAGAGGGCCGGTGGGAAGCCAAGAACCACGGTAAGTGCCTTTCAGCAGTTTCAACACTTGCCATATATTGGTGGCGTTCTTACTTACTCACGCTATGCCTGTGCAGGCCTTGGCGATGCATCCGAGATAAGGCCGGCTCTGCCCGGGGAAAAAACCAAGCCTTCAAATCCAAAGTCCGAGAAGGACAATAAAAGCAAAAGGGTCTCGAAACACGAAGACCCTCAAGACAAGAAACCCCCGCTCGAAGGCTGCGGAAAAGATTTTCTCAAACGGGAGCAGACTCGGCCCATGACTCCCGGGATGATGGAGAAAATGATAATGAAGAGTCGGCGCTGGTGACTCGGACTAGGAAGCCAGTCGAGGTCACCAAGCCTTCCGAACCGGAAACCTCGTCCTGTGGTGAGGATGCCCCGAAGGAAGAAACGGGCAAGGCCCCTGCATCCCCGGAGGTCGAGATTGTCCCTCCGCCTTCAACCACTATAATGGAGGGGGTAAATGCTGAGACCCCCAATGATAATGAGGACGCCCCGAGTGAAGAGCTCGGGACCGCGACAACGGGTTACTCCCTTTCATTGCCAACTTATTCTGAGGGGGAAATCGAAGAAGCCAACATTATGCGTATGCCCGACCCAAATAAGGTCATCGAGGACGATCCTTTTCAGGGTTGCTACACTGGGATTGAGGATGCCAACGACTTTAATGATGCATCCTCCATTTTCGAACAGGCTCAATGTCCCCTTTCCCGGGTAAGGACTTGCCCTTTTTATCGTAAATTTTTCTTCCTTTTTTTTCTTTTGACTGATATGTCTCCATTCCACTTACAGGCTGTTGTGAAGTTTAGAGCTGAGCTGAGCCAATGTGAGGCTGAGCTTAAGAAGGTTACGGGTGAAGAGAAGGCCTTGACACTCCTCTGTATCCAGAAGGAAGAGGAGCTTAAGGATCTCCGAACCGCATTTGGCAAAGCTCAAAAAAGCGAGTCCGAGCTAGATGAGTAGGTAACTGTGATTTTAACAAAGTTCAGCCTTCTTGGCCCTACTTCGGAGGCTAATACTTCGATATCTCAGCTGCAGCAAAAGCTAGATATGATTAGGCAGCTCCGGGGCGAGGTAGATCTAGTTCGGGCTGATTGTCATCAGTGGAAGAAGAACATGGATCAACTTGCTGCCGACAAGGAAGTTGTTACGGCCCAACTGGCCTCGGCTGAAGCTCAGCTCTGAGGTGTTGAAGCGAAGGGTCTGGCTCAGGCCAGGAAAATCGAGGGGTTGGAGGCCGAGCTAGTTAAAGTCGGGGCCGAAGCTGCACAGGCTAAGGCTGAAGCTGAATAGGCCAAAGCCGAAGTTGAGAAGACAAAGGCTGTGGCCGACAAAGCCATTGCTATATACTTGAGGGAAACTGCGGCCGTTCAAGCTGAGTTGAAGGAGGCCTCCGACCGAGGAAGACAGAGCAATGAATTGGCTAAGTGCCAAGCCCGGAGGGAGACTCTTGAGGAAATCCATGCCCGAGGGTTCGACCTTACCGGGGGGGATAGCTGAGGCAAAGGCGCGGGAAACCGATGCTAGGTTCCTCGTCTCCTCCGATGACGAGGATGTGGTGAGTGGCTCCGGGGACGAGGAAGGCGAAGAAGATACTCCCGAAGGAGAGGAGACTCCCGAAGATAGAACCACTGAAGATGAAGGTTCTGGAGACGACACTCCCGGGGGCATGACCCCGAAAATAGATTAGGTTTGTTTTTTGAGCAAGGGCCCTTTGTGGGCGTTGTAAATGTTTTGTAACTTTCCCTTATGAATATAAAGTGTCTTTTCGCTCTATCTTTGATTTGTGTTGAATTTTATTTTATCCCCGTTTGTGGAAAATTTTGATGATTCAAATACTTAGCTTGAGTATCGGTTCAGATTCGTAATAAACCCTTAGGTTTTATTGCTCAAGGTAATACCTCTTAAGGTTTTAGACAGTCCTCGGTCTAAGCTTAAAGTCAATTTGATGCGAGTTTGGAACAATGGGGCCTTTGAGTTAGAGTTGAGTGAGAATGAAGTCTCGGACTCTTATAAGCTTTTGGCCCTTAAGCTCATTTAAGCTGGCCCTTAGGCTCTTATACATCGGCCCTTAGGATCTTTTTACATCGGCCCTTAGGCTCTTTTTAAGCTGGCCCTTAGGCTCTTATACATCGGCTCTTAGGCTCTTTAAGTTGTCCCTTAGGCTCTTATACATCGGCCCTTAGGCTCTTTAAGTTGGGCCGTTTCGGCCTCTAAAATGGATATATAATTTTTCCCTCATTTCGGCTAAAAGACTTAGTGGAATTTTAGTTATGCCTTAGCATGTGTTTTGTACCAGTTGGGTTTTTCGAAGGCTGGTATTATCGAAGCCTTTGGATTATTCGAGGGCTGAATTTATCGAAGCCCATAGATTTCTCGGGGGGGCGAATTTATCGAAGCCTTTTATATTTTGCTTTTGCCGGGGGTAGCCTGATTTAACCAATTTTTCAATGCTTGAAAGCCTTTAATTTATAGCGGAAATCGGACGTCTCTGAATCGCATTATTTTGGCCGTAGCCTTTATGTTACCGTAGTCTTTAGTATGGCCGTAGCCTTCGGGTTTGTCACTTGCACTTGTTTCCCGATAACTTTCTGAACTTGTTCGAAAAGTTAGTCCCCGAGTATATTGGCCTTGGCCTTTGTTTCGAGGGGTCTTTCGAGGGGGTGTCTCTTTGAGGTCTTATGAGTCCGAACTTTCGATGACTCGGATGTATTGACTGTCACTGTCAGTCCCCGAGTATTTCGGGGTGCTTTGGCCCTTGAGCCGCTTCCCGTAGGATTGTAAGTGTAGAGTTTGTATGGTAGCAAACCTCTTTGAGATACAAAGTGTTTTTTATATAACCAGAATGCTTCTTTAAATAGTTGATACATGCGTACAAGTTTTGCCGTCGGGGCTCGACTATCCTATATGGACACGGTTCATTTGACCGTTTGGCCCATTACAAAGTTTTCCTATCGAGGCCCTCTTAGGCGTGAAGTATCTTTCTCCGAGGATGATGCCCCCTAGTATTCGAGGTTGATTGAAAAGAAGCCTTGAATACTTGTCGAATATTCTTTAGGTAACATATAGGTGTTGCCTCGTTAAAAACCTTGCCGGAAAAACCCACTTGGGATAAACCCGGTCCAAGGGAAAAAGAGTGCAATGCATGCTTTAAAACCCAAGTTCTTCGAGCTGAAAGGTGCCTCGATATCTCTAATCAAACATCTGCAAGGAGTTAGTTTTAAATACAAATGAAAAAAGGGGAGAAGGTCATACCTTAGCAGTAATATCATTTGAGTAGCGATACATTCCAATTGTTTGGTAGTTGCTCGCCTTCCATTGTGCTAAGTTTGTAGGATCCTTTCCCTACGACTCCGAGGACACGAGACGGTGCTTCCCAATTGGGGCCTAGTTTGCCTTCGTTTGGATCTCGAGTGTTGAGAGTGACTTTCCTTAGGACTAAGTCCCAGACTCCAAAATATCGAAGGTTCGCCCTTCTGTTGTAATACCTTTCGATCCTTTGTTTTTGTGCGGCCATTCGAATTAATGCGGCCTCACGTTTTTCATCTAGTAGTTCGAGAGAAGTGTTCATAGCTTCGTGATTTGAGTCCTCGGTGGCATGCTAAAATCTGACGCTAGGTTCCCCGACTTCGACTGGGATCAATGCTTCGGACCCATACACCAAAGAAAATGGGGTCTCCCCCGTGCTTGACTTTGACGTCGTTCGATATGCCCATAGCACCTCGGGCGATACTTCTCTCCATTTCCCTTTTGCATCATCTAACCTTTTCTTTAAGTTTTGAACGGTGGTTTTGTTTGTGGACTCGGCCTGACCATTTGCAGTTGGGTGGTAAGATGCTGATAGAATCCTTTTGATTTTATGATCCTCAAGGAATTTTGTTACTTTGCTGCCGATGAACCGTTTCCCATTGTCACATGCTATTTCGGCTGGTATCCCGAACCGACATATGATGTGGTCCCATATGAAGTCAATGACCTATTTTTCTCTTATCTTCTCGAAGGCCTGCGCTTCAACCCATTTTGAGAAGTAGTCAGTGATAAACAAAATAAATCTAGCTTTACCTGGTGCCGTCGGTATGGGGCCGACGATGTCCATTCCCCATTTCATGAATGGCCACGGGGATAGGACCGAATGGAGTTGTTCACCGGGTTGGTGGATCATTGGTGCGAATCTTTGGCATTTATCACACTTTCAAACGAACTCCTTGGTATCTTTTTCCATGCTATCCCAATAATACCCTGCTCTGATCACCTTGCGAACCAGAGAGTCTGCACCATAATGGTTCCCACAAGTGCCCTCGTGGATTTCTCGCAATACACAATCGGTGTCCCCGGGTCCCAAGCACACTGCCAGTGGTCTATCGAAGGTTCTTCTATACAACATTCCATTTTCGTCGAGTGAGAATCGAGCTGCTTTGGCTCGAAGTGTTCTTGATTCTTTTGGGTCCACGGGGAGCTTCCCATGCTTCAAGTAGTCGATGTACTTATTTCTCCAATCCCACGTTAAACTTGTTGAATTAATCTCCGCATGGCCTTCTTCGACCATCGATCTCGATAGTTGGACGACTGTCCCCGGGACCATATCCTCTTCTTCGACCGATGACCCCAAGTTTGCAAGTACATCGGCCTCGATGTTCTGTTGTCGAGGTACGTGGTCCAGTGTCCATTCCTTGAAGCGGTGCAATGTCGTTTGAAGTTTGTCAAAGTACCTCTGGATTCGGTCGTCTCGAACCTTGAAGCTTCCGCTAACTTGATTTACTACCAAAAGGGAGTCACATTTCGCCTCGATGACCTCTGCTCTAAGGCTCTTGGCTAGTTCAAGACCTGCAACATGGCCTCATACTCGGCCTCATTGTTAGTCAACTTAGAAGTTTTGATAGACTGCCTAATGATACCGCCAGTAGGTGGTTTCAAAATGATCCCGAGCCCGGATCATTTCACATTCGAGGCACCGTTTGTGAAGAGAGCCCATACCCCTGATGACGTACCCGTTTTTAGCAAGAGTTCCTTTTCTACTTCGGGTACGTGGGTAGGCGTGAAATCCGCTACGAAGTTTGCCAAAATTTGAGGCTTGATAGCCGTCCGAGGCTGATATTTGATATTATATCCTCCAAGCTCGATGGCCCATTTGGCCAATCTCCCCGATAACTCAGGTTTATGCAAGACATTTCGAAGTGGGTATGTAGTCAGTACACATAGAGGATAGCATTGAAAATATAGTTTTAATTTCCTAAATGCGCTTATTAATGCAAGAGCTAACTTTTCCAAATGTGGGTACCTGGTTTCAGCATCTCCTAGGGTCCCACTCACATAATAGACAGGAAATTGCATACCTTGCTCTTCTCGAACCAACACGCCGCTTACCGCTACCTCGGACACGGCTAGATACAAGTAGAGTGTTCCATCCTCCTTCGGAGTATGGAGCAGGGGTGGGCTCGAGAGATACCATTTTAATTCTTCCAAGGCTCGTTGGCAATCCGGAGTCCATGCGAAGTTGTTCTTCTTCTTGAGTAGGGAAAAGAAATGATGGCTCCGATCTGATGACCTCGAGATAAATCGGCCCAGGGCAGCTATCCGTCCGGTCAGCCGTTGCACATATTTCACATTGTTGACTATGGTGGTTTCCTCAATGGCTTCGATTTTATCGGGGTTGATCTCGATACCCCTGCTCGACACCATGAAGCCCAAGAACTTGCCCGAGCCGACTCCAAAAGTGCATTTCTCGGGGTTGAGCTTCATGATGTAATTTCTTAGGATACCGAACGTCACCTGCAAATGGGTCAAATGGTCCTCTGCGCGCAGGGACTTAACTAACATGTCATCAATATAAACTTCCATGGATTTGCCTATTTGATGTTCGAACATCTTATTAACTAAGCGTTGATATGTGGCTCCTGCATTTTTTAGCCCGAAGGGCATTACATCATAACAATACGTACCATACTTCGTGATGAACGAAGTCTTTTCTTGGTCCTCCGGGTTCATTTGAATTTGGTTGTACCCGGAGTAGGCATCGAGAAAAGTAAGCATCTTGTGGCCGGCCATAGCATAGATCAAACGATCGATGTTGGGCAATGGGAAGGAATCTTTAGGGCATTCTTTGTTCAAATCCTTGTAGTCTACACACATTCTAACTTTATTCCCCTTTTTAGGGACTACTACTACATTAGCTAGCCATTCGGGATATTTTACTTTCCTAATGGATCCTATATTTAGATGTTTGGTTACCTCTTCTTTGATGAATGCATGCTTTACCTCGGACTGAGGTCTCCTCTTTTGCTTTACCGGTTTGAACCTGGGATCGACACTTAGTCGATTCGACACTTAGTCGATGGGTAGTTATCTCTAGTGGGATCCCTGTCATATCTAAGTGGGACCAGGCGAAGCAATCGATGTTATTGATAAGAAATTGAATAAGTTTTTTCCTGAGTTCGAGGGTTAACCCCGTCCACAGGTATACCTTTTGCTCGGGAAGATGCTCAATCAATACGGCCTGCTCGAGTTCTTCGACCGCGGACTTCATCGCATCCTATTCCTCAGGGGCAACGAAGGCTCGGGGGGTGAGGAAATCTTCTTCATCGTCCTTGGTCACCAGTTCAACAATCACCTGTCCCTCGAGCTCAATCGAGGGTACGGTCTGTAATTGCTATTTGGCCTCCTTTTTGTCTTTTGACTTTTCAGGTGCGGATGGTGTCGATACCGGAGTCAAGTCGTGTACTGCAAACATCTCCTTAGCTGCATGCTGTTCTCCATATACTGTTTTCACGCCATCCTTCGTTGGGAACTTCATCATATGATGAAGGGTCGACGACACCGCTCTCATGCTATGGATCCACGGCCTTCCAAGCAAAGCATTATACCTCATGTCACCTTCGGTGACATGAAATTTGGTGTCTAGTATGGTTCCGGCCACGTTGACTGGGAGGATGATTTCTCCCTTTGTTGTTTCGCTTGCCATGTTGAAGCCATTCAAGACTCGAGATGCCGGTATGATTTGATCGAGCAGCCCGAGATGCTCCACGACCCTTGACCTGATTATATTTGCCAAACTACCTGGATCCAAGAGAACACATTTAACTTGAACTTTATTTAAAATGATAGAAATTACCAGTGCATCATTGTGAGGCTTAGATAAGGCATTGATGTCTTCCTCGCTGAATGTGAGGGTGTCCTCGGGCATGTAATCCCGAGTCCGTTTTGCCCTTGTGATGGATACTTTGGTACGTTTGAATATAGGTCCCTGTGGGACGTCGACTCCATCGATAATCATGTGAATGACATGCTGAGGTTCTTCAGGCTCATTCTTCCTGCCTGCATCTCTCTCCCTGAAGTGATTCTTAGCCCGATACTTGGGAATTCTCGAAGGTGGCCCTCATTGAATAACCTAGCCACTTCTTCCTGTAGCTTACTGCAATCCTTCGTTCTATGACCATGCGTGCCATGATACTTGCACATCAAGTTCGGGTTCCTTTGGGAGGGATCGATCTGTATTGGCCTGGGCCACTTAGTATCTTTGATTCTCCCAATAGCTGAGACGATCCCTGATGTATCTATGCTAAAGTTGTACTCTGATAATCGAGGAACCTCGGCGGGGTCGGCGTGCTTATCGAACCTGTTCTCGCTCATGAGTCCTCAAGAACCTTGACCTCGGTCACTTCTTCGATCGTTTCGAGAGGTGTTGTGGCTCGGGCCGTTGTTCCTTCGATCAACATATGGTTGATATCGTTCTTTGTTGAATCTCGATCTCCGATCTGTGTCCCTCAGGGGCCTGGCTGCGAATCTGTTAGGATAAACTGAGCCCGATGGGGCTCCCAACTAGTCGTCCTCGACCCTAATTTTTGACTGATAACGATTGTGTACATCCAACCATGTCAGAACTGGATATTCGATCAAGTTCTGCTTTAGCTGTCGAGATGTGATCGAGCTTCTTTCATTCAAACCTTGCATAAAGGCCTGAACCGGCCAGTCATCGGAGACAGGTGGTAATTCCATTCTTTCCATCTGAAATCGGGACACAAACTCCCTTAGCATCTCGTCATCCTTTTGTTTTATTTTGAAGACATCCGATTTTCTTGTGGCCACCTTTATGGCCCCGGCGTGTGCTTTCACGAAAGCGTCCACCAATATAGCAAATGAATCAATAGAGTTAGGAGCTAAGTTGTGATACCAGATCATAGCTCCTTTTGATAGTGTTTTCCCAAACTTTTTCAATAATGCTGACTCGATTTCATCGTCATTCAAGTCATTTCCTTTTATTCCACAAGTGTATGAAGTAACGTGTTCGTTAGGGTCAGTTGTTCCGTATATTTTGGTATATCTGGCATGCGAAACTTCTTGGGAATGCGCATTGGAGCCGCACTTGGGGGGAAAGGTTTTTGTATGAATTTTTTGGCATCTAGTCCTTTCAAAATTAGAGGTGCTCCTGGTATCTGGTGTACCCAGGAGTTATAAGTTTCCACCTTCTTATCATTGTCTTCTATCTTCTTTTCTCCTGACTCGATCCTTTTAGTCAGTTCCTCGAGCATTTTCATGATTGTGGGGTCAGTCCCTGAGCCGCTTTCATCGGGCCTTTCAAGCGCTGGTTCAGCATGTCGGGCATTCACTGGTTCGGCGGTGTTTGGAGTTCTATTCTAACTGTGAAGTTGAGCAATAGTGACTTGCTGAGCTTGCAGCATCTCGAATATAACTTGGAGGCTGACTCCTCCTTCTTCTATTCCTCGAGTTTCCTGGCCTCCGGCTCGGGCTTCCCTGTGTGCATTCCTTACGGGGTCTGTGCTTGGTCCGTGTTTAGAGCGTTGTGCGAACTAATATCAACTGGCTCCATATTTTGTACTCCCTCAGGGTTTATGGGTGGTACACCAACCCCTATACCGATGTTTTCTCCGAGGCCCTCACTGTCGTGAGCAGGTGTGTTTTGTGTGCTAGGCATATCTTAGCCTGAAATCAAAGAATCTTTGACAAGAAAAAGTGTGAAGAATAATGTATGTTATCAAAAACTAGCACTAAAATAATCACTATTATCTTTATCCCCACGGTGGGCGCCAAACTGTTCACCTCAAAAAATATGAGTAACAATTAAAGATAATTTGTGGTTTTAAAGATATGTGATTTATTCTAATACCAGTGAATATACAAGTAATATTAAGTTTAAGTAAGAAGAATTGATGAATCAAACCAGTGTTGTTAGAACAATAGGGACCTCGGGCTCGATTATCTCAGGGCCTCGAGGTGAGCTAAGAGCAATAAAGTATGAACAATAAAGTAAAGGCAATAAAGCTGAAGAATAATTGTTGAGCACAAGATAAGCAGAGTAGAATGTTCTTATTGCGGTGAATGATATCACCCTTACAGATGATTGGGGTCCCCTTTATATAGGAGGGGAAAACCCGAATATGGTACATTTCCAATTATGATAAAAAAATTCTATTGGTACAGCTGTATAACGACCTAGTACGGACTTGTACTATTTCGTACAAATCTTATCCTATAATTTATGCCCTGACCCACGTGTCCTTGAGAAATTCTCGCTCTTTCTTGAGTGCCCTCGAAATTGTACTGCCCTCGAGGCAGATCATGGCGGGCCCCGATTTGCTTCTCGTGGTGCGCTCATCCAGTCCTAGCTTGATTCTTACTTCGAGCTTCCAGAATTCGGACTCGGAGTGTAATCTGGTCCTCAAAATCGAGCTCTCCAATTTCTACCGTATACAAATACCATGGTAGAAAGTTTGTTGGATCATGTTGTCGGTCATATCATTGTTTAGCACTCTTTTACCATTATCCGATACTGCTCCCATATTCCATGCAATGGTTCATTGGCCTCTTGCTTGAAAGCCAATATTTAATCCCTAAGAGTAGCCATGTGCCCGGGAGAGAAAATCTTAGCAATAAAATTTTCCGCCAATTCATCCCAAGTATGGATCGAATGATTAGGCAAGCGTTCCAAACAATCTAAAGCTTACCCCATAGAGAGAAGGGAAAAAGCCTTAGCCTCAAAGCATCCTCCGGAATATTTGTCTGTTTTCTCCCCCAACACATATCCACAAAACCCTTCAAATGTTAATAAGCATTTTGATTCGGTGCCCCGGTGAAAAATCCTTGTTGCTCAAGCAAAGTGAGCATCACATTGGTAATTTGAAAGTTTCCTGCCCTAATGTGAGGGGGGACTATTGCACATGTGTAGCCTTCGTTGGGCAAAATTCGATGTTGCGCCGCTTGTGGTTGTGGTGGTGGAGGTGGGAGCACGTTGTCTTGTTGACCACGGCCTCGGCGATTTGGTTATGGCACTTGAGGCACGTCATCTAGTTGTTCCTCCTCGCTGTCCACCTCGCCCAATGGCAAATTTACGAGATCATTGTTCGCCATTCTGTACCTATGTTTACTTCAACAAATTAGTAACACGGAAGGAAAAGAAGATATTTCAAGAACACACTGAAATATATAGCTAACATCGCAAAAACTCCCCGGCAACAGCACCAAAAATTGATCCACATCCAATCCGCACTCAATAGTGAGTGGAAACGGCCGTTGCAATTATAATACCCAACTAGAGTTGGGGTCAAATTCCTCAGAGTTTATAAAGGGTGTTGAGGTAGGTACTTGAAGAGAGTTACGTGAAATAACGAAATTATACTTCCAAACAAAAAGTGATTGTTGCCCAAATTAACACTATAAGATTAAACTAATTAAAAGCAACTAGAGAGAGTAAATTATTTTTGGTGTTTTCAAATAAATGGGGAAAATCCTAGGGATGTAACCTTCACCTAGTTGCAAACCTAATGGGTATATTAAGTTAATACTTGTTTTGCGGATCGGAGTGTATTATAACTCTCAATTCTCCACTACCCACTCAATACCTCTCGGTTATAGAGTGGTTATGCGCGAATACAAACAATTGATATGAGTCCAAGTGGGGTTTTTCCTATCTCTTGTTCAAACCCTTTAATCAAACTAGACAAAACCTTAACTAGCTTAATTTCTTGTTAGCCAAGTTTTCCTAGACTAGGTTCCTCTTTTTCAAGCAAGAACTAAGTCAAATAGGCCCGAATCAATGTTTGCAATAATTAATTCTATAAATAAGGCATAAACAAGGCTAAATAACAAACACCTAATCATAAACAAGCATTAGAATTCATAACCCATAAGATTTATACAATGGGGTCGGGTCATAACCCTAGATAAAATCTAGCTACTCATGCTAGAAATGAAAGAAAATAAAGTAGAAGAAGTAATTAAAGCCATAAACTACAATTAATTGATAAAACTAATGAGTCTTCTCCAACTTTGGTCACAAGTTTTCCAAAAGGGTAAAAAAAATAACTGCTACAGCTGCTAGGAATACCAAACTTGCCCTAAAAAGTGTTTCTCGTCTATTTGTAGTGCCAAAAAATTAGCTGACAAAAATACCCTTCGGGAGGTTCTGCGGCCACACAATTCCATGTGCGTACCGATTGTCTTCTTCTCTTGAATTGGGAGGAATTCTGCAGCCGCATGATTCCATCTGTGGCTGCGCTTCAGCTTCTACGGCCGCATAGTTTGATTGCGGACCACACTTTCACGAGGCTTCACACTTGGTCTTTGTGCACCTTCTCTGAACTTTTCAATTCTTGTTAGTGCGACCAGTTTTTGCGGCCGCATAATTTGGTGTGCGGGCCACGCTTCTTCAAAACTCCTCTGAGGCTTCAGTGCTTCTTCTGCGAACCGCGTAATATTATACGGCCGCAGAAATACTTCTGCGGACCGCACTTCTGCCTAAAGTTCTCTTTCTTGCCTTTTTGAGCTGGAATACTCCTTTTTAAATTAGATTTCTTCGCTAAGCTCTAATACTCCAACATGCCTGCAATTCACATGATTTCATTAGTTTTGGAAACAAAAATCCATATTTTCGGACTAAAACTAAAACATGAAGGTACTAATAAGTGTTTAAAGTCCACATTTATCAGTAGTCAGCCCTCAACACAGGAACATCCCACAACACAGGTGCAACATCATCACAAATTGTCGGATCACCACTGATAACGAGTACTCAACATCACGTTCGAACAAGTAGGATGGAAATGAAGATATACGCTTCAAGAAGAGATAAAGCCACGTCATAAGGAATCAATAAAGGGAAATTTCCCAACATCCGTAGCTTCTCGGAGATAAGTACAGATATTTCCATACCGGTCCACAAGACTCTACTAGGCCTGCTCGTGACTCGTGAGACCTATATGAACCTAGAGCTCTGATACCAATTTGTCATGACCCAAAATCCCACCCCAGGTTGTGATAGTGCCTAGCTGTACTTGCTAAGCAAGCCAACTCACAATCAACATAATAGAGTCCAATTTCCTTTAATTAACAGAGTTATATCATAATAAAAGCAGGAATAATCTCAAAGCAATAAAACATATGATACAAGTATAACATGGTCTAAACATAACCGAAACTGTACAACCCCCACGAACTAGGTGATACAAATGCGCGAGCAACTACTGAATAGGTACAGGTCTGAGTACCTAATCACAACTGTCTGTGAGAAAGAAAATAGATATGAGATAAATAAGGACGGGGGACTCTATGTGTTGCCGATCAAAATAGTATGGAAGCTACCACGAAGTCTCCAATAACAAACTCCTACTCGACACAAAGGGTACCGCAATGCCAACCTCAGAAGCTACACAAAAATGTGCAGAAGCAAGTATGAGTACACCACAGTCAGTATCCAGTAAGTATCAAGTCTAACCTCATAAAAGTAATGGCGAGCTAGATGATTATGAATACTTACATCATAGAAATAATAACAAGCTTGGAGCTGGAACAGTCAATAACCTCATGATCAATAGGTATCACAAATATAAAATAGCCAAAAGACATAACGCATATTTCTCCAATTCAACAATTAATCATAACGCTGCTCAAATATGGAAAGTAAAGCTAGCATGCTTCAATCAATGGTGTCGAGGCTCCCAACTAGCATATATATGGCATGCGATATGTTAATATTTAAATGAATGCCTCTAAATGAATCAAGAATATGAATTCATGCTCAAACCGGCACAAGATCCATGTACCCGATACAAGATCCATGTATCCCGATACAAAATTCATGTATCACAATAACTCGATACAAAATTCATGTATCGACTCGGTACAAAATCCATATATTGACCACGCTCACAGGGCCCAAAGTAACATGGGCTATCACCTGACTCCGGAAGGACGGTACCAAATCCAAGTGCAAAGAGGGGTATAATAGGAAACCCTCATATTCAGATACATGCTCATCATATCCTGTGCCATAACTGTATTTCAACCGCACGACCTTGCCTGTCGCGCCAAAGTTTAGTCCAAATAAAGTATTCAATATATATATATATATATATATATATATATATATATATATATATATATATATATATATATATATATATGCATATGCCCAAGAATTCACAGATAAATGATGGACATGACTTAATAATTATCATACGGATATGTGCTCATGGAATCTCTATGTGACTAGGATCATTTTAAGCAATTCATCATATTAAAGATAAACTCCCATGTCTTCACAAATAATCATAATCTTAGGCATGATTCCTAACATTAACAAGAGAGCAACATAGTCACATAAGTCAATTAAATCATGAATCACATGAGCACATAGTCGAAACAATGCATAAAGTATCTCAATTCTACCCCGGACATGATATAAACTTGGTAAGTGTATATACGCTCGCAACCATGTATATAACCCACCCCCAATACCTTAAACACATAGAAATCAAGTCAAATCCTAGGGGTATCCTTCTTAACAATGTTATCCAAGAGACTTACCTCTTCCCGGGCTAGCTTCACCCACAAATCGCGTCAAAACCACACTCTAGCCCTCCAATCACACTAATCCAAGCCAAACATCATTTAAGGAAGTCAAACAATGCTATAGGAAGTGATACCAATCCATAAAGCGTCTATCTTTGAAGAATTCCCATAAAGTCACCCGGGCCCGCACTCCCGAAATCTGAAACCAATACCAAATGACATCACCAAATACTAATAATGCTCATATCGAGTCCAAAAAGTAGTCTTAGGGATGTCTGAAGACCTAATCTTCAAATGGTGATACCCAATCCGAAGTCAATCTTTGAGAACCCTTGGCACACTGAAGCTTGTCAAACAAATCATCGATGTGTGGCAGTGGATACTAGTTCTTGATGGTCACCTTGTTCAACTGTCAATAGTCAATACACATTCTAATAGACCCATCCTGCTTCTTAACAAACAACACTGGTACACCCCAAGGAAACACACTAGGCCTGATGAACCCCTTATCCAACAATTCGTGCAACTATTCCTTCAATTCCTTCAACTCCACTAGAGCCATGCAATATGGAGGAATAGAGATAGGATGTGTTCCCGGTACCAAATCAATGCCGAAATTAATATCCCTATCGGGTAGCATGCTCCATAGTCTGCTGGAAACACATCAAGAAACTCCCTCGCTACTAGAACTGATTCAACCGTAGGAGTGCCAGCACTAACAACTCTGAAAAACACTAGGTACGCCAAACATCCCTTCCCAACCATCCATTGAGCATTCAAGATGAATCACTCTGCTAGGAGTGAAACCAAGAGAACCCTTCCATTCCAACCTCGGCAACCCTGGCATCTCCAGTGTCACAGTCTTAGCGTGACAATCAAGAATAACCTGGTATGGAGATAATCAATTCATTCCCAAGATCGCATTAAAATCCACCATATCTAATAATAGAAAGTTCTCCTTGATCTTGAAACCACAAATATTGACCACATATGATCGATAAACTCGATCCACCATAATAGAATCACCAACAGGTGTAGAAACATGTACAGGAGCATCAAGAGAACCACAAGGCATATCCAGACAAGAAGCAAAGTATGATGACACATATGAATTAGTAGAACTAGAGTCAAACAATATTGAAGCATCCTTATGGCACACAGAAACAGTACATGTAATCACTGCATTAGAAGCAACAGCCTCAATCCTCCCTAGGAATGCATAGCATCTGGCCTAACCTCCACTAGACTAAGCTCCCTCTCTAGGACAACCATATACGGGATGACCTCCACCCCGAGCTGGCTGAGCGGGTGGTGTAGCAACTGGTGTGCTAATCATAGTCCTACCTCCCTGTTGTACTGGACCTCTGCAAAGATAGGGCAGTATCTTTTGACATACCCAACTCTTCACACTTATAACAACCTTTGACCAAAAAATGACTACAGGGCCTGAGTCAGACCCTGGGAACAAGAATAACCACTGGAAGAGACTGGTACTGACGAACCCTGAACAGATGGAGCGCGGTAAGAACTCTACACTGGAAGTGCACTTAATGAAGACTACATGGAAGCTCCTTGACTGGTTGGTGGTTGGTCTGCAAGAATGGCCTCTCCCAAATCAACCCCCGCCTCCAAACGAGGCACCACTGAAGCTACCTAAATGTCGGTACCTCTTGTCCCTACCCTTGTAGCAACTCCATACTCACTACGGATGCACTTAACACAGTGTGCTATCTCTACCACCTGGTAAAATGAACTCCCAGCATCGATCTCTCTAGTCATAGAAAGGCAAATACTATATTGAAGACCCTCAATGAATCTCTTCACTCTCTCCTCCTTAGTGAGAAACAAAGAAATAGCATGACAGGACGACTCTATAAACCTCTCTCATACCAGTAACTGACATCTGATCCTACTAAAGGTACTAAAACTGCCTCCTCAACTCCTCTCTCCTTGTGTGTGGCAGAAACTACTCCTAAAAGAACCTAGAGAATTGAGCCCATGTAAGAGGAGGTGATCCTGCTAGTCAACCAAACTCATAAACCTGCCACCATCTCGTGGCCGGACCCTCATATGGAAGGCAGTGAAGTCAACTCCATTGGACTCTACTAGTCCCGAATTGCGCAGAATCTCTTGACAACGATCCAAAAAACCTTGTGCATCCTCATAAAGTGCACCACTAAATTGAGGAGGATATAACTTTGTGAACTAATCTAACGTCTTCAGCTCATCAGCTAACATTGCATGCCTATCTTCAGGCTGTGTAGCAATAGTGGGCTGAACTCCCCCAACTGGCAACATTGCACGAGTCTACCCATAGACCACCTACTCTGGGGTATGGGTAGCTGGATTCTGTGCTCCACTCCACGCCTGGGAAGTAGTTGGTACAATACGAAATGCTCTGGCCTGAGCCAAACTCTTGAACAAACCAACTATGCGGATCAAATCATCCTGAATAGCTGGCGAAACAAATAAACCCTGGGAACCTGAGCAAGTACCTCTGGCTCCACATACTCATGAACCTGCTCTTCAATAGGAGTTAATAGTGGCTTCATACCAGCTGCACAAGCAGGGGCTCTAACTGTAGTGTGCGCTCCACCCCTACCTTGATCTCGGCCTCGGCCTCGGCCTCGACCCCGTCCTCTCACGTCCCTAGCCCGAGTTACCGGCGCCTGCTTAGCTGCACCCGATGATCGTGTCCTCACTATCTATGAGAGAATAGAAAATCAAGGATTCAGACTTAAGGATAAACAAATCCACACAACAGAGGATGAATGAAAGAGAAGTTTTCGTAACAACCATGTAGCCTCTAGAAAATAAGTACATATGTCTACATATCAATCCGCAAGACTCTACTAGACTTGCTCATGACTTGTGAGACTTAAGCAACCTAGTGATCTGATACCAACTTGTCACGACCCAAAAATCCCACCAAATTCATGACAAGTCATAATACCACTTGCTAGTCAAGCCAACAATTAATAAGTTGAAACAAACTTAAATATCAGTATTAAATAGTCTCAACAAAGGTGTAATCACTAATAACTGAAGTCAATAGCAATAGTACAACTAAAACCATCCCACGAACGGGTATCATCGCGTACATGAGAGCGACAAAATTTAAATACAGAGCCTGAAAGAAAGAATAACAATAATATAAACTAAGAAAAAAATGACTTCAAGGCTTGCGAACGGAAATAGTAGCTACCTCGAAATCTCCAAGCATTGGTACTGGTGCCACTCTCTAGCAATCACCTCTCTCGGCAACACCTGGTTGTGCACTTAAGTGCGGAGTGTAGTATTAGTACAACCGACCCTATGTACTTAATAAGTAATTATCCTAACCTCAGCTTGAAAGCGGTGACGAGCTCTACATAGTCCAATTTTCAATTTCAATAGCCTATAACAATAATAACAGTATAACAATGGCAAAAGAAAAGATAGCTCAGATAAGAGCAAGTTCAACCTTTTCACAACAAGAGAAAAAATAAGCATGTTTTCCAAGAATATCAGCTAAGGCATAGATTCTTTCATAGATATCGCGTAAACAGTGTTTTATCAATTTACTGTGGTTTCAAATTCTACACATCAATAGAGACATTAAGTACCAATTAGTGTGAGGGAAGAAATCCAACCCTATACTTGCATGACAAGTATGCACACAAGAATCAATAATATCACAGTTTAATCATCAAGCATATCAAGTCGCAGCACATGTGTAGTGCATGGCACAATTTCTCTTTAATCATCACACATAACAATGCTCAGCATTGTACGGGTTCCTGACACAAGTCCTTCACTAAGCACATATATGACTTGTGTGCCTGCACCTATAGGTTATTACCTAAGTCCGGAGGGGCAGGTCCTAGCCCAAATGCTGATTGGATATAAGTCCACAATCAATATCACTTAGCCCAATATGGAACTTGGCGCACGCGTTACTTCAAAATCAATACCGCTCATCCTAATAAGGGGCCTGGTGTACGCGTCACCTTACTATCAGTATCAAATCGGCTCTATGGCCCAAGATCAGTCATCAACTGCTCAGGTCTCAAATGCTCACATGTCACAGTACTCATCTCAAACCGTGTCATACATATAAGGACATCAACATCATGTGAAATAACATATAAAGAAGGCATAGAGACAGAGATATAATATGCGAAGGTAATATCATGACTGAAAACATGACTACAATTAAGGTAAATAGCTCAATATAGCAAGAATAGCCTATCATGTCTCAAATAGATAAGCACATAGCCTAAATATGATTTCTAACATGAATTAAATCTAACGTAGTCATGTGAGTAAAGAAGCACTGAAATAAAGGGGCATGATAGCAAAACAAGGTACATAATAGCCTAAGGTCTACCCGAATTATGAATAACCCCGGTGTACGTATATACCCCATCACCTAGCACGTGTGTCACCCCTAACATGGCTCAAATATCATAGTCAACAGGAAAATTACCCTCAAACCAAGTTTAGACAAGTTACTTACCTTAAAGTGCGTGAATCAATATTGCACAAAGCCTTTCCCATGTGAAGCAACCTCCAAACAGCTCAAATCTAGTTAAAAATAACTCAATAACATCAAACATTGTTATAGAAATCAATTTCTAACAGTAAAGTTCCAATCTTTATCAAATTGCACAAAGTCAACAAAAAAGTCAGCCTAGGCCCACTTCCGACCAAGGTCACAAATCCCGACTATCCATTCCAAGAGAGTCCAAATATACGAGTTTCATCCAAATTCGACTTTAAGACGGGGTTCAAATCACAAATAATCGTTCTCAAAACTTTCTTACTAAATCCCAATTTTCTCCCTTAGATTTCACCAAGCAAAACCCCAAAATTAATGATTGAATCATGAATAATATTCAAATTCAACTTAAAAATACTTACCCATTCCAAGTGGGTGAAAATTGCCTAAAACTCACTCCAATCCGAGCTCCCAATCTCGAAATATGGTAAAATGAAGCAAAACCTCGAATATAATATACTACCAGGCATCCTCGCATCTGCGGTAAAAACCATCGCATATGCGATACCGCATCTGCGAGACCAATCTTGCATCTGCAAACTCTACTTAAGCTGCCATCCTTCACATCTGTGAAGCACCTGCCGCATCTGCAGCTCCGCATGTGTGCAAAACCCACCATAGATGCAACCACTGCATCTTCACAACACACTCTGCAAATGTGGACTCCCCAAGCAAGGTCTACTCCTCACATCTGCGACCAAAACCTCGCAGGTGAATCCTCGCACATGCGCTCCCTTTTAACGCATAAGCCACAACCCCCTGACCACTTCCTTTTCAAAAAAAAATTGCCTGTCCACAAAAGAGAAATCCCACATGCGACCAAACCTCTGCAAGTGCAAAGATCTAGAACCAGAACTGCCAACATGACACCAAATGATCTGAACTCAATCTTAAGTAAACCCAATCCCCTCGGGACCCCGTCCAATCATACCAACCAGCCCCAAAACATAACACGGACCTACTCGAGGCCTCAAATCATACAAAGTAATATATATCAAAACTACGAATTGCACCTCAATTCAAGCTTAATAAGTTGATCAAACTTCCAAACTCATACTAAACCATGACTAACCAACTCTGAATAACCCCAAATTTTGCACATAAGTCATAAACCACCACACAAACCTATTATGAGGCTCGGAATCCCAAACATGCCTCGATAGCCACAAAGTCAACTATGAGCGAAACTTATCAATTCTCCAAACCTTCAAATTTTTAACTTTTGCCAATTAGAGCCTAATCACCCTAGAAACCTCCAAATCCAAATTCGGACCTACCCTTAAATCCAAAATCACCATATGAATCTATTTGAACCATCAAAATATGAATCCAAGGTCATTTACACAAAAGTCAAGCTTAGGTCAACTCCTACAGCATAAGCTTTCAACCATGGAACTAAGTGTTCCAATTTACTCAACCATCTTCTTGAAACCAACCGCCCCTGCAAGTCACAAAACAACAACAATCATACGGGAAGCATCGAATAGGGTAACATGGCATAAATATTCCCTTTTTATAAAGAAACATTATCCCATATTGGAGAAAAGGATGTCTGGAGGGTTTATATACAATTACACTTCTTCTAGCTCATAAAGAGTTGAGAAGAAGTCAAGTATTGCGTCGTCGTCATTGTCGCTTGCTCGGCTTTGAATTTGGCTTCGGCTTCGGCTTCGGCTTCGACTTCGAATTTGAATTTCGTCAAATGATCTGATTGATGAATGAATTTTTTAGACCAAATTTATTTGTTAATATTAATATTTTATTAGTATTTAGTGACAAATTTTGTAACGGTAATTTACTTTTCCTTCCGATTTTTTCTAGTTTATTTTGCATAAATAGCTATTTTGTAAGCCACTTGGTAATTCTATATATATCATGCCATTCACTCAGATTTTCCTAGAAAAATTTTGAATTCTCTTCTTTCTTCTATATTATTTTCTAATGAAAATTAAACAAAAGTAAGTGTGATTTGCTACCGATCTCTGAGTTCGTTAATCATTGGGGCTTGAAGTACCGCTATACCAGTGAGAATAATCCATTCTATCTTGAAAGGAAATAATCTTAAACCTCGAGTACTAGGAGGAGATTAAGTTCCTTAAGAAAATACAGTGCATTCGGTAGGCTCCGAATAATTAAATTGGAAGTATTGCCTAAGGTTGAATGTGGCAAAATAAAATCTCAAATATGTGTAGAGTCTAAGTATGTTAAACATACGTATAAGTCAGTTGAAAGGAATTCATATCCCTTAGATTTAATTCATACAGATATTTGTTTCATGAAGTTAATACCATATCGGTGGAAAGAAGTTTTCATAACTTTTATTGATGACAATACCCGATATTGCTATGTTTACTTACTTAGTAGTAGATATAAAATAATAGATGCCTTCAAGTAATAAGCAAATAATAGATGCCTTCAAGTAATAAGCACATGAAGTTGAAACGTAACTTAACAAGAAAATTAAAATGATAAGAAGTGACCGGGTGGTGAATACGAATCTCCTTTTGAAGAAATATGTTTAGAATATAGAATTATTCATCAAACAGTGGCCCCTTATATGCCCCAATCCAATGGGATTATGGAAAGAAAGAATCGAATATTAAAGGAGATGTTGAATGCTTTGTTGATAAGTTTTGGTTTACCATAGAACTTATGGGGGAAGCATTCTTACGACTAACCGAATACTTAACCGAGTGTCCCATAGCAAAACACAATCTATTCCATATGAAAAATAGAGAGTAATAAAGCCAACTTGAATTATTTTAAAGTGTGGGGGTGTTTGGCGAAGCTGCAAATTCCTAAACCCAAAAGGCTAAAGATAGGACAGAAAACTGTTGATTGTATTTTCATATGATGTGCAACCAATAGTAAAGCATATTGATTTTTTGATCATTCAAAAAATCTTGTCACTCATAATAATACGGTGATAGAATTAGATAATTCTGAATACTCTGAATATATATATACGTATAATAAGGAATATGAGTCTATTGGTGAAGAATCCAAACGACTTCGGGAAAGAACAAAAGAAAGTACATCTAATGAGGAGGATCAAAGATGTAGTAAACGACAAAGAACGTCTACTTCGTTTGGACTAGATTTTGTGACTTTCTTATTGGAAAATGAGCCTCGATCATTTAAAGAAGCTATGTCTTCTTCGGAATCACCATTTTGAAAAGAGACAATCAATAGTGAAATAAAATCCATATTGAACAACCATATATGATGATTGGTTAATCTTCCTCGTGGGAATAAACCGTTAGGTTCTAAATTGATTTTTAAAAGAAAAATAAAAGATGATGGTACTATTGACAAGTATAAAGCAAGACTTGTTGTTAAAGGTTATAGACAACAAGAAGGTCTTGACTATTTTGGCACATGCTCACCTCTTACAAGAATTATGTCCATACGAACATTAGTAGCATTAGCTACCGTATATGGTCTTGAAATCCATCAAATGGACGCCAAGGCGGTCTTCTTAAATGGAGATTTGGAGGTGGAAATTTACATGGAACAACTAGAAGGGTTTGTTGTTCCAGGCAAAGAGAAAACGGTTTATAGACTTGTTAAGTCACTTTGCAGACTAGAACAAACATGCAAACAATGGCATGCAAAATATGACCATACAATGTTGCCAAATAATTTGACATTAATAAATGTGATAAATGTGTGTACATTAAGAATGCTCCAAATCGCATAGTCATTGTTTTCTTATGCTAATAATGAGTAATGGCATTGCTAACATAAATGCGATTAAGCTTATGCTAACTAGCAAGTTTGATATGAAAGTCTTGGGAGTTGCCGATTTAATCGTGGGTATTAAAATCTATAATACTCCGCAATTTTTGGCATTGTCGAGATCTCATTACATTAAAATAATACTTAAAAAATTTAAGCAATTAGATTTTAAAATTTCAAAGACTCTAATTGACGTAAATCTTGTACTTGCAGAGAATAAAGGTCAAAGCATATCCCAATTGGATTATGCTCGTGTATTGGAATGTTTAATGTATATCATGAATCAGACATGATCAGATATAGCTTGTGATATAAGTAAGTTGAGTGGATAAACGAGTAACCCATGTCAATCTCATTGGATGACAATGACACGAGTTTTGGGATATCTAAAACATAACCAAGACTTTAGTTTGCACTGTAGTAAGTATCTCGCGGTGATTGAGGGATATCTTAATGCAAATTGGATCACCGGTTCAACTGATTCTAAATTCACAAGTGGATATACATTCGTTATTGGTGGAGGCGGTGTGTTCGAAATTGTCCAAACAAACTTGTATTGCCCGCTCTACAATGGAAGGTGAATTCATAGCCTTAGATAAAGCCAGTAAAGAAGTTGAATGGCTCCGAATTTTCTTGAAAGATATTCCATTTTGGCTCAATCTGTTGGCACCAATATGTATACATTGTGATAGTCAAGCAATAATTAGAAAGGTTGGGACTGTTATGTATAACGAAAAATATCGTTATATATAACAAAGACATAAAAACCGTTAGGCAACTACTCTCTAGGAAAATTATCACAATTGACTATGTGAAGTCAAGTGATATTGTATCAGATCCATTTACAAAATGCCTAACTAGAGAGGTAGTTGAGAAACTATCGAGGAGAATAGGACATGGTTGATGACAAGTCATTGTGGAGGTAACTCTACCTAGAGGACTGAAGATCCCAAGATCTAGGTTCAACGAGATCAAACAAAGTCATTAATGACAGCTTAGCATTGTGAAATAAAATTTTTAGTTCATTCTCGTGATAAGACAATGTTCAGTACCTAGGATAAAGCGTTAAGGCTTTTTAATGATTCTATGTTTGATACGGAAATTATCAAATAGTGTATCTACGGGGTGACGTATTTGGGAATTACCTATGTAAGTGTGAAGCATTAGCCGCTTCAAGGTGAATTTTGTAAGGGCAATTCTCTACGCACGTATGAAACCATGCGATGTTCATGGCTGAAACAAACACACCAATGAGAACCAAAGACGGTTAAAGGTTGATTGTGTGACTTATGATTGTCTAGGTATACACTAAAGTTTGGCTGTTCAAGAATATCAAATCTACCGATTGACCGAGTATATCCGACATAAGTTCACTACGGAAAATTTCAAAGGAAAACCTATTTATCCAGATGCGATTAATCCTTGCTTGCTAATCGCACAGTTTTTCATTCATATTTCCGTTGTATATCCATTCCATATTTATATAGGAGATTGTTGGGACTTAAGCTTTGAAATAGCTTAAAGTGGAGTGAATGAGAAAGGGAGAAAAAATAAAATTTTAAATTTTCATCCTTTACAAATGAACATTATCCGATATTGAAAAGATATTTAAAGGATTTATGTACAATTGTACTTCTTCTAGATCTTAAAGAGTTGAAAAGAAGGCAAGCCTCACGCCGTAGTCGTCGCTCGCTCGGCTCATTTGGATTTGGTCAAATGATTATATTGATTAAATTTTTGGACTAAATTTATTTGTCAATATTAATATTTAATGACCATTTTTATAACAGTAATTTAATTTTCTGTTCGATTTTACTTTCTTGTTATATTTTGCATAAATGGTCATTTCTGTAATAGCCTCTTTATGCGAAAGGCCACCTAGAAGAGTTGCACCTCTTCGTTAGAACCCAACCTGCTGGCTATAAATACCAGCCATTCCCTCAAATTTTCCTAAAAAAAATTCTAAATTCTTTTTATTCTTCTGCATTATTTTCTTACAGAAAGTAAATCAAAGTAAGTGTGATTTGATATCGATCTTTGAGTTCGTTGGTCACTGGGGTTTGAAGTACCGGTATATAAATGAGGATAATCCGTTTTATCTTGTGAGAAAATAATCCTAAACCTCGGGTATTAGGAGCGAATTAAGTTCCTTAAAAAAAACAGTGCACTTGGACTAATTTCTGCTTTCTTCTCTATTGTTTAGAATGTACTTTTCGTTTACAGATTACAAGCAAAAGGTACGGTAAACAATTATACATTACTATTATATATAAAAATGTACTATGACTTTATGAGGATTTATAATTTTTTTGGATAACTTCTTTAACTGAATTTCTTTATGTCGTTTGATGTGAATGATGTAACTCTCTCCAAAAAATTAAAACTTAAAATTACTTTATTTGGGTACTAGTGTGACAGATACAGAGAGAGAGTTGATCAAATGAGGAGAAAGAGAGGTCGTTGAACTAAGCTTTACAGAGACAAAGAAGAAGAAGACAGAGACAGAAAAGGAGGTTAGTAATTGCTATTCTTGAATGGGTTTTGGAAGATAGAAAAATTATTCTTGAAAAATGGGATAAATAGGGGTAAAATCAGGTTGGAAAACGTATACAATAAAGAAGAAAAAAATATGAGATTGTGTGTTTTATTTGAGTACTAGTGTGAGAGATACAGAAAGAGAGCTAATGAAATAAGGAGAAAGAGAGGTGTTGAACTAAGCTTTTCCAGTGTGTATTGTGAAACAAAGAAAAAGATATCTAGGTGTGAAGGGAAAACAGAAAGAAAGAAGAATGAAGAAAAGAAGAAGAGAAATAGCCAAGAAAAAAAATGAAGAAGAAGACAGAGAAAAAAGGAAGTTAATAATTGCTACTTTGTGTGTGGGTTTTGGAAGATAGAAAAATTATCCTTGAGAAATGGGATGAAATCTATATATGAAAAGATTTTATTGAGAATTGGGAGATTCTAGTTCAAAGAAGAGAACCATTTATAAATAATTACTCCATCCGTTTACTTTTACTTGTCCACTATTCTAAATAAATTTTTACTTTTACTTGTCCACTTTGGCGTATCAAAAGAAAAATATTTTATTTTTCCTGTTTTACACTTAACATTAATTACTCATTTAAAATCATTTTTCAAATCCATTAAGATAATACAACAATTAATATGGGTACCATGATAAATTATGTACTTTAAAGTCAAAACTATAAACGGAGAGAGTATTTTTTTTTCCACTCAAAGATTGACTTTCATTAAATAATGGTATCGTGAACAAAGTCGATAATGTAAATAACGATATCAGTAGTTGTTAGAAAATGATTATGAATAGGGGCATAGGAAACAAGGAAATAATAAGCGCTCTGGTGAAGTTATTGGCTGGCTAATGACTGCACATACTTGAACTTAGATTTGCGTATGAAGAATTATGAGGAGCAGTAACTTCAATTCACTTTCACTCAAAAAGATAACTTTATAAAGAGAATGAAGGAGTACAATCATAGGGGATATCAGGAATTATATGATGGATTTTAAGAAATATGAAGGGCTACAAATCATTATCGCTAATGTATTTCTCTATAGTGTCAATGCAGACGCCCACAGATTTCCCTTGAGTCATTGCCTCTGCAAGCTTCGCTCGTGCCTTCTCATGGCGGCGCAAGATGAGGATTGTGTTCAATACAGCCCATCTCACCTGAGAATCTGCTTTCTTCTGTGTAAATCCCAGGCTTTTCAGTAATGCATCCAACTGTCAAGCAAGTATTTCTGTTAGTCTTTGTTTAACAATTACTACAGAATCAATCATTTTGGTGAAAAATGCACAAATGCACAATATTTAGCTAAGTGATGTAGGATTTTCAGCCTTATAACAGTTCACCAAGAAAAAAGCTTACCCCTTAAAGTTTACTCACTAATTAAGAACGAAGAAGACCACCAGTGGGCAGTATTGCATTATTTGACAACTAGAGTCCAAGAGTAGTGGGCCAAAGCTCATGTTGAGTCGTTCAATTTCGATCTTTTTTCGAATAATGTAGTATTTGCCACAAGTGAATAAAATGAAAGAATGATAAGAAGTTATACAATTGCCAGTCAAAAAAAAAAAACAGTTTGCCAGAATGGCAAAATGTTTTGCGTTTTCTTTCATTTCAACTGTATGTACATTTACAGTAGGTGGAAGAATTAACTCTTTAATGCATCGAAAGTAAATAGCACTATATATAGATTCCATATTAATAAAATTCTTTTTTTTTTCTCAGCAGAGTTTCTAAGGACCACAATTACTGTTCATTACACTTCAGATGGCATAATTCGATTTTACCATATGATGTCATGTCCTAATTTAGATGTCCCACTCAGTTAAGATATGAACTGAGCAAAATAAACCTAGAAGGTTGGCTTATCGTCATACTATAGGAGCAGAGGAATGATATAAACCTGATTAATGTCAGTCAGGCCTCCCTCAGCATAACCGAACAAAAGATATTCGGTTGCTACACCCGCTAGTGAGATACATGAAAACCGGTTCAGCATCTGTCAGAAGTGCTTTATTAGTAAAGGAACTATATAACAGGTAAAAGAAATAAACATACACAATAATTATGATAAAGATAAATACCGTGGCTGTTAGTTTTCCACTATTTACCTGCATGGAAATAAATCAGGCTTAAAATTAGAATGAAAGAGTAATAAAATTATAACATGATTATTGCCCAGCCCAGAAATCTTGCAACAGAATATGCGTGTAAAGGGGGAATATTTAAAGAACAACCAATACTGAAAAGCTTTACTGGAGGTGAAAAATTGATAGGAGACTACCTACTTCCTCCATAAACTCAAAGTCGACAAAGGCTGTCCCTGCTTGGATGTTTAATGATCCTTCCTTCTTCAAAGCGTCCAAACTAGTGAGAGTATACCCCTTTGGAAGAATACCCAGCAAGTAGGCAATCAAGAAATGGCCAGCTTCATGCTAGATCAGAATTGGGGAATGAACAGCTTGTTACAAGACAAGTCACGGAATAATTAATGAAGACTTTCTGAGAGAGGAAAGTAGAGGTAAAGAATACGGAAATTAAATACTTGCTTGGTATTGAAGACATTGCTAGAAGGAACACCAAAATGAACAACCAAATTCTGGATGTCTGTTAATTTGTAACTCTTTTGTAAAGATGTTCCAATCAAAGAGAATTGAAACTAAAGGCATATTTTAGTTTCATTTTTTTTTTCCTTTCTTGAGAAGAGTTGAAAACTAAAGCCCTTTTAGTTTTCTGCATTTGTATGTGAGAGAGAGAGACAGAGAGTGAGAGAGATGAATCTCACTTGAACAACCCTGTTGCGGTACTTCTGACTGAAAGTATGACCAATTGTGTCAAGGATCAAAGCACCAACCCCTCCATTGAAAGAAACCTAGGCACAAATATGGATAAATCAGCAATTATGCTTGAAATATCTCAGATCACATAGCTCCAGGTTGTAGTCTTCGTACTTTCACCTCACTTGACTTGATTAAGTCGTTAACAGTCAAATATACATAAACAAGAGTGCGAACTGCTATCACATGGTTAAGGGGGTTCTCCTTTTTAAGAAATATTATATTCCCGAGACATAACATGTAACTAAAAGATCATCACGAGCATGTCCCTAATGTGATTTTTAAACATTGAGAAAAGGGAGCACAAGGAAAGCAAATGTGTTATTTATCTGGAAACACGTCAAGCTAGCAAGGTTTACATGGAAGCTTAAATTTCACAGAGGAATATTGTAGTTCGATGCTCATGTGATAAAATTAGTCTTTAATACCCCTTTTAGAGCAAAGCTATAGGAGCATTATATTGGGGATTTTGGTCTTATTGGTGGATTATTCTTATATCAGTTGGTATTCAGTTCTCGTCCTCTGCTGTTGTAGATCTTTTTCCAAACCTCTTTGTTTCAGATTCTCTTTCAGCATATCTTCTATAAGTGAAAACTGAAGCTGGTAGCGAATAGGAATGTGGTTTTTTGTTCCTAACTGGTCTTCCATGTTTACTTATAATTTTAATAGAGCACCCTAGAAACATAATCCTTATTACTACTTTCTAGAGAAAAGAACCAGTTCGAAATGCTGAGGTACAAAAGATCCTTCCAATAGACATAACCGCACAAGTCTGCTGTATGAAAGATCCTTCTACCAGATGTAAATGCACAAATTGTTCAGAATCATCAGAAAGAAAATGTTTAATCAGTAGAGAAACTGGAAAAAAAAACCTTTTCGGATCAATCAAATCCAATTAATTTACAAGTTATGTATGGACATATCAATGATGATCAAATGACTAAACATTTTTTTCTACTTCTTCTAACCTCCTCCTCAGTTTCACTGTGATGACTTCAAGAACCATAAGGAGGTACACTGGCAACCTAAATTCTCAATCAAAGATGAAAAGTTCTCGAGAAAGAAGAATCTTTGAATTTGAAAGACCCGTATGAGATGGTTCTCTTCTGTGCAACTCGTATCTTTAGGTTTAGCCAGGTTTCCAAGATGCCAAAGATTCTAGTTCACACACTTATCAGTTTTACCGGATTTGCTTCAAATGATCGCATGGAAAACGAATTGAGGTTAGAATGGACATCACTGAAGAATAGCTCTTACATAAAACATTGGACAAAAAATGTGTAAAGCAACTTGTTGCAAGTAAATCTGAACTTTGATTTTCACATGGAGAAAAGCAAAAGTTGATCTTGTAAAACTTAAAGCAAATCAAATGCTCAGTGAATAACATGGCTCTGACCTTAGCAACCATTTTCAAGAAATCGCTAAAGACAAGATATAAAAATTGTTTATCAACAATCAGAGAGGAATGACATGTAGCAAACTTATTTAAAAGAAAAGAAGAAGACAATTCAGAGGAATCTAAAGAGTTTACCAAGTCCAGAGTCCACAAAAAAAGAAGTCCAAGAGAAACGAAAAGGAGCTGTTGTTGACTCCAATCAAGCGCATATGACGCAGCAATGCCACCTAATACAGCAGCAACCTGCAGATTTCTTTCAATGGCACCAAGGGTGGTATCAACTGGTGATAGAAGAGATGTGGTTTCTATACCGTTCAACCTCAATTCATCCAAGGAATATAGCCTCTGAGGTACCTGTATGAACCTACACATAAAGTTAAAGCAGTTTCCTAACTACAAGGCCAATGTCCTCCTATAAATTAAGGTTAAAGCAGACTTCTAACATTAAACTTGAAATGATTAGCTAGACACAGTTTAACCAATATATCCAGCTAAACTCTTAACAACTAAGTAAGCTTTCACCCTTTCTTACAAAGCAATTATATCTATATTTATAGTAATAAAACTTCATAATAGATGAACCAACAAAGGGAAAATAGGTCCAACTCCGCCTTGCCCCCAGATAAGGAAAGTTGAATCATATGAAATATTGATAAAACATTAGCAAAAGAACCTGTCGAGCGGCGCCGAAACACCTAAGACCACCGGGTTTGCCCTGCAAATCCTTCACAAGAGACAGTGCAGCCCTGTCATCCCCCTTCTTTAACTCCTTATCCACCTGCTCCAACACCGATAAACACACTATCCTCGAATTGCTCAATCCCAACTGGGAACAACAAACCAATCCACCACAATAGGCAGCAGCAATACCCATTTTGTAGGTGAACACTATGGGATGAATGACTTAAAACAAACAGACCCAGTAGCACTTACGTCAACGTTCTCCGTTGTCAGCCGCACAAAAGGTAAGGCTAAATTTTGAAATCCACCAAACGTCATCGTATCTGGGTGTGCCTTTTATTGGAAGCGAAGCAAGTGAATGTTCCAGATGGACGCTAACATCAGTTGTGTGAGAGGAAAAGGAGCCTCGTACACGGACCGCTAATGTCAGTCTGGTGTATGTGAACTCGTGATTAGATTCCCCCACTAAATTATGTATATTATGTACATAATATTTTCGGAATAAATATGATATTATATTCTTATTATGCTCTAAAAGGGTTAAGTGGTGTATGTGGCTGAATAATATTAGGTTGTTCACGTAGATGAATAAGATCAATTCCCCTTAATACTCTATGTTTTCGTTCCTTTTCCTTTCTTTTTAGGGAATCTTAGAGAAATATCCCAAACAAGTTCCAACTTACCAATATTTAGTCATATCATAGACTTACCAAAATTAATTAAAAACTATAATAGAAAAAATAAAAATATATAAAGACGTAAATTAAGATAACCTATGACTATTTATACTTTGGAGTAAGTTAAAATATAAAATGAAACTAAAATTTACTTAAGATATTAAAGATTTATTGAGTTTAAAAAATAAATAAATTCAAGCAGCAAAATAAGATCTTACATAAAGTATACAAATTATTTATAAGGTAAGATAAAAATTAAATAACCAGTAAAAGATACTTTAATAACAAGAATAATAATTTCATATTAATATTGATAAATCGTGCAAATGAATATTTTATACGTAAATATTACTACAACATTTAGATATAATGTATTCAACAATTAAGAAAATATTTTCTATGATTAATATTTGAATTGAGTTCGGTTAGTTTAAGTTTGAAAGCATAACATAATTTTTTTAAAATATGGTCCAATTAAGAAAATAGAATGACAAAAATTATGTGAATTTGAGATGAGAAAGTTTTTAATTTTTATCTATATTATATTAGAATGAGTGTGATAAAAATAGATATTGAATTCAAACGGGCTAATAAAAATTCACATGACAATGTAATAATATTAGATATTGAACAATATAAAATCAAATAAAGAACAAATAGAGAAAAAAAATAAAAATTCAGATTTTTTATCATAGGAAAAAGGGTAAAACTTATTTAAATTTGAGATGAGAAAGTTTTTTATATCATGATAAGAAAAGACATTATATAAGTCCACATAACTCAAGTCTAATAGTAAAATCAAAAGCTAAAATATTGAACAATAAAAATAAATTAGAGGTAATTTAAGGACATTTATAAATCATAAGGTAATGAGATTCAAGCTCCTTAAGATGTACCCAATCTATTCTAAGTTTCTAACCTCACTCAAAAGAAAGCAAAAATTTGACCTTGTTTTGGGCTTTTGGCTACAAATAACTAATTGGCTAATATTGGTAATATTTGGCTAATATTAGTAATATTTTATGAATTGGTCAATTTTTATAATAAATTAATTATAAATGGACATAGCTGGTATTTTCCCTTTTTTTATCCTTCTTTTCTTTCTTTTTTCCACCTTTTTTTAGTTTTGAATCCCAGACCCCATTCCTATTACTTTTTGTTCTCCCTAGTTCCAAGTTGTGTTAAAGTCCCAATTTCAATTTCATGTCTCTCTCTCTCGTGCTTTAGAACCCTTGTTCTCAAAAAGATTTTACTTTTAGATTTAGTTTATTCCCTTCTATTCCAACATTTGATGAATTATTCTTACAATTTTGCATATAAAAAGTAAGAAGATTTGCTTTAAATTTTTAGCGAATGATTTCTTTCCTACAACTAAATTGCTAAAAAAGTTTAGCTTGCTAAGCTTGGCCCACTGGTTTGTTAAGTGACTTTTGTCTTTTGGTTTTATTTCCGTGACAAGTGGATCAGGACGTTTGTGGGCAGGGGTGCCGGGTAGAGGAAGTCGATGATTGGGGTGATAGGTTGGGGTGTTGGGGGCCGGTTTGGCGAGGGGTGGATTGTGTTTTGGTTGTGGGGTAGGAAGGGTTCAAAGAGAGTTTCGAAAATGTTTTCCCTCCTCATGGTAAGAAAGTGATTTTCCTGAAATTGGTGAAAAATAATTTTATTCGAAAAATATTTTTCAAAATTTTTAAGCCAAACAAACATGTAAAAAATGGATTTTTTCCATACCAAACACAGCCTAAGTGGAGCTTTATTTTCTTCTTTAACTTCCAAGTTCCATCCCAAAGTAAAATTTCGCTCCCAAGTTTTTGCTTCCTCTTGCAAAATTACTTGGGTCTTTATTTTCCTTTTTAACTTCTATTGGCCTCTTTACTTTGTTTCTTCGATAAGCTTTCATTTGCTAAAGCAGAAAAAATATATTCCTTATCTCGTTAGTTTAGTGACATACAATTGTGTTAGTAGTGCAATGATGCGACTTTTTTTTTAAAAGCAAAATCACTAGGCAAGGTGCTTAGGACTAGTTTTTATATATATCTAACATAAAAAACACAATGTCGTGAAGTCTTACGGCGTGTAAGAAATAATATTTGACAAACACATAATCCTTATTACCAAAGTTGAGTGTGATACTCAATAGTGATAGTACATGATGTAGTCTAATAAAGCTGATAAAATGAGATATAAACACTAGCCAGCCTACTCGTAAAAATAGCACGGTCTAGCCAGTTTTCGGACTGGTCATTAAAAAATAGCCAGCGTTTACCAAGTCAATGTAAAATAGTAACTATTTTGCTGCAACAGAGACCGGTCCAACATAATATACTGGAGTTTGGTGCACCTGTGTATGAACTTCCAGCATATTATGCTAGAACTCCAACACATGGAAAGTTCCAGCATAATATACTGGAGATTCGAGCACTTGTGTATGAACTTCCAGCATATTATACTGGACCGGTATACTTTGCTGGAACTCCAGTATATTATGCTGGAGTTCTAGTGTACTTATGCTGGAACTCCATCATATTATGCTGGAGTTCCAGCATACTTATCCTGGAACTCCAGTATAATATGCTGGAGTTCAAGTATACTTATGCTGGAACTCCAGCATAATATACTGGCGTATTTTCCGGGTTTTAAACAGTGTTTTCGCTCAAATTTATCTTTACATGAAAAGTGGCTAAATTTCGATTACTTTTGAAACTGGGCTATTTTTTAACGACCACTTGTAAATCTGGCTATTTTTCAAATCATCCCAGCCTGCTCCGTCACACTTGAAGCCCCATCGCAGTTATCCTTTCTTTGCACAATTGGTCGCAATCTATTTGCAAAAATGGCCACACCTCCAGTTTTTCAGCTTTGTTTCCCCTTATGCACTTTGATGCCCTCAAAATGACCCCATGAGGTACTCTCCCTTGAATTTGTGATTCTGTATGCAACAAGAATCCATCCCAGCTCCTAAAGATCTCCTTGTGATGTATCTTATGTTTACCTCGAAAATATGAGTAACAATTAAATTTGATTTGTGGTTTTAAAGATATGTGATTTAGTGCAATACCAATTAATAATCAAAAAATATGAAGTAGAAATGAAAGAGATAAGTGAATCAAAATATTACTTCTCGAGATGATGACCTCGAGACGGGTTAAAAGCAATAAAGTAAGAAAAGTAAAGCAAGAGTGTGAGCACGTGATTTTTGCCCTATGTGAATTACTCCCATAATTTCAAAACAAAACAAATCTCTTTTCATCATTTGCAATTTTGTGGCATTTTCTGTTCGCAATTGTTTGTGCATGTTTATTTCGTTTTAATTAAATGGAAAAATACAAAATATACGTGCATTTGCATTTAGGATTTAATTTGACATTTTTTAATTAGTAATTAGTCATTTTATAAAAAGAAAATCACAAAAAATGGTTTAATTTGCACCTTTAATTTTAACTTTGATTTTAGGTGATTTTTCTTTCAATTTGTTTTAGTTATCTGTGATAATTATTATTTAGGATTAATTAGCATTTTTGATAGGTTAATTTGGTTTTATAATTTAATTTAGATTTTAGTTTAATTTTGAAAAAAAAAGGAAAGAGGGAAAAATTGTGGAAATTAGATTGAATTGGGCTTGTCTTGATTAAATTCCCAAACCTAGCCCAAATTCCCCAAAACCCCGTCCAAATAGCCCCATGCCCGGCCCAAGTCCACCCCAAACCCGGTCCAATGTCCCCCATCCTCAAAAACGACACCGTTTAGTTCCAGTTAATCTCAGCCGTCGAGGTAAAGAGATCTAATGGTTGAGAACTGATGAGGTTTTAATATATAAATGTCTTAACACCCTACCCCCCCCCCCCTTTCAGAACCCCCCCAACCATCTCCACTAACCTCCGCCATAGACCACCGTCTGCCGCCCGCCGGAATTCGCTCGCGGCGGCAGCGAACCTCCGTTTCCCACCAAACTTACACCAAAGTATTCCTCTTCTCCTCCTCTCTCCAAATCCACAACCCTTTCTCCCCGAATCCCATCGGAACTTTTCAAACCTGCAAAACCCTAGCGCCGCCCTTAGGCTCTCCGGTGGCGCCGCCGCCTTTGTTCGACCCCAAACTTACACCATAGCTTCCCCTTCCCTCCCTCATCACAAATTCCCCATCATATACCCTCATATCACCCCAAAACTCCCCACTATACCCGTTCATGTTGGGTCTAAAGAGGAAGAGAGAAAGATGCTCCAGTTCTTCAAAGCTTCCAAGGTTGATTCAACTAGAAATTGGTATTGATTGTTTGTTCTCAAAGAGAACACTCGATTGATACTATTTTCGGTTTGAATCGAAAGACGCCAGATTTCGTTCAAGCCATCCGTTTGTTTTCTTTTTAGGTATTTCTCTTCTCTCATGTTCCTGTCCTTGCTTTTCGTTTTTACTCCTTCTTCTTCTTTGTTTTTCATCATTATTCCATTAGTCCCCTCTCTTGTCTCTTGAGTGAGTCGTGTTAGTATAATAATTAGTAGTGTTCAGGATTGCTACTTGCTTATATCTCTGTTAATTTTAGTACCTAGCTTATTGAATCTTCGTGTGCTTGATTTGAGTTTTTCGCGATCGATTTGAGTTTTGCTATACTATAATGGGGGTTGAATTAATTCCACGATGTTGATTCGTCAAGTTCTTTTGTTTTCTTTATTAGCTGTTTGTTTGGGTTTTGTATAAAAGGGGTCAGAATTTTGGAAGTCTTAGAATAGGGTAAGATTTTGGGCCTGTTGTTTTGTTTAACCCGGCCCAGCAATAGGTAGAGCCCTGTTCATTTTGGATTTGGATTGACCCATTGGTGTGTGTTTGTCTGAGGGTAAATATCAAGGTATGGGAGGGTAAGTTAGGTATTTGAGGGTTAGGGAATCTTTCATAACAAACTGAGAAACTTCTAGGGTGGGGTTGGATTTGAATTTTCAGAATTTGGGTGGTAGAACTTGGGGAACAAGCTAAGAGTCTAGGGACCCCTAAGCTAAAATAAAAACTTAAGAGGGGGGGTAAAGGGTAAATAAATGGTCTGCAGGGCTGCCCTATGGTAGAGCCTATATAAGGCACTATTTTTGCCTTTCAAGGAGGCATTAGAGATTTTTAGAGCTGAAAAGCCCAGAAAATACAAAACCTGCAGAATTCTACTGTTTCATAGATTTAAATCTCGAAAATCCAAACTACTGAAAATCCTAAAAAAATATACTGTTTCATTGAGTTCTTGTTGCTGTTTTTTGAAGTTCCCCCTAGCGTTTGAAACAACGTTGAGTAATTGTTATCTGAAATGAACTGAAATCGAGTCTGGGGAATTCTTCTGGTTCATTGCTGGGTTTGGAGTTGATTTCTGAGCTTTTTCCTAAGCTGAATCAATTCCTGGGTAGCCGATGGTGGATTGATACTGTTTTGTTGGGCTATTTACTTCACTTTTCTGGGTTCAAAACTGGTTGAAGAATTGTTATGTGCTACTGCTTTGCTGCTGACCTTCTTCCCCTTTTCCTTTCCATTTCCAGGTATTCACTTCACTCTCTAATGTATGAGTAATGGTTGAAA